>NW_015506190.1:22518-59767 GCF_001515645.1 Sinocyclocheilus grahami | reverse complement strand
ATATCTGGGTTGTGCTGTTCTGTTGTAAATAAATCTTAACCAATGATTCCTAATTGTATCTACTTTCGGAAGGCCAAATAAAGTGCTTTTGCTTTTGCACTGAAATACACAGCGTCTCCCTGACATGGCTGCATCAAAACTACTGCTGTTCCTGAAACCACGCCTTCTTTCTTTGCGTGTACATTTGGGCGGCATTATGCTAATATTTCCACATAGTGACTTAGACATGTGGGGGCATGTTAGAATGAGCTGTTTTAGGTAGGAGTGGCTGACTCTTAACTTTTATAAAGAATATCTCTTTGGATTTGAGACTTTAGTCTTTGCAAATTTACAGATCTTCTTTATGCACCAAGAGCTTGTAACACTCCAAAGAGAAAGGAAAACTTGAAATCGCATCATATGACCCCTTTAAAAACACAAAATTATAGAGTGACCACATTTCGTATTCTCCCATAAAGTGTTTCAGACTGTGTAGTTGGATCAGTATGTGACAAAGTAACTTATATGTTGGTACTGTGCCGTAGTGCTTAAGCACACATGCTCACATTGAGCTTTGGTGCTCAAGAGGGAGATACCAACTTTTCTTCCCATTATTTACTCTACTGCCTCCAAAATAATTTCATTTTATATAAAGTAATAACATTAGGATTCGTCTCCAACAAAAAATAATTAATAAATTATATTTTGCTCAAAACATTTTATTGAAAGATTTTTAAACAAATTTTTCATAACATCTGGCACACCATTTCTCCTTACTGTTATTATATTTTATTTCATTTATTCATCCAAGTAAATATGTAAAAAAAAAATGTATTTATATATTATGAGAGCTTATACATAGTGTTTTGCTGAATTGTAATGTTCTTTACTGACTATAATTGATTTAGAATTGTTACTAAGAACAAAAGTCATCTTTTACTTATATGTTAATATGTGTAAAGCTGAAATTGTTTTAATAATATTACAGTTTGCATTACGTTGCTGCACAAAGTCCATCTACCAGTTGTGGAAAAACCATCAGAATTTGTTTACCAAGGGCATTAGGCTCTATCACCGTTTTTACTCTTGCTATTTTCATTAGCTGATTCTATTTAGAGCTGTATCTCACCAGATGAAACCAAATATTACAATAATGTTTTTTTGTTTGTTTGTTTTTCCCCTCAGTTTCACACTGTAAGGACTGAGACTACATTGTAACCACAGGATGCTGTTGAAATATAGCTGCCCATTAATGTTCACTTTCTGTGTGTTTCTTCTGTGCTTTCACCAGGAAAACAGAGGATTTGCATGGTTATCCTAAATCAGCCGATAGATGAGCAGTACTTCCATGTGCTGTGGAGTAAAGGTATTGATTTTGTGATTAATATCACACATCGGCCTATGGTTTGATGCTTGTCTGTACTTGTCTTCCTTGCTTGTGCAGTAGAGTATGGTGACACACCTGGCACAGAACACACTGGAAAAAGCCAGACAGGCCTAAATGTTGATATATATAACGGAGATATGTATGCTATAAAGCTTACAGCTGAAAACTCATCTCTTTCGAAGCTACTTGACTTCATCATAAAAAAATATTTCTATCTCTTTACTTATTCCTTCTCTTCCTAGCTTGTACTTATTTGAACAATGTCTAGAAACTTGGTATCACAAGCACTTCCTGTATCTGTTTGCCGCTTTAAGAAGAATCGCTTTATGTATCCCCCAATTGTAAGTCGCTTTGGATAAAAGCTTCTGCAAAATGACTAAATGTAAATGTAAATGTATAAAGCTCTTATAACCTATATGCATTAGTCATCTTTTCGATCCCCCACTGGATGAGCTATGATTATATAACTCTTGTTTTTTGTTTGTCTTCATAGCTTATTAAAGTTACTTTTTATTTTTAAATTTTACTAAGTATTAAGTAAAATTCTAAATATTTTAAATACTATGAAAATATATACAAATTCTAAGATACACAATGCATGTATGCAGATTGGGACGCACCTAATGTTTTTTTTTTTTTTTAAAGCTGCCTGTCAATTAAAAATTATATCGAATTAATTCAATGATATTCTAATTCAAATTAATTAAATAAAATTTCTTTTTTTTTTGGCTGTGAAATCATCTCAGCTAAAGATAAATCATTAGATTAGACATTACATTAGTGAGGCAGATGAGTAAATTATTAATTGCATTAATTTTCCTATTGCATTGTTTTCATAATTAATTGAACTCAATTTGTGCATTAATTTGATTGCCCTAGTTTCTTTCTTTGCAGATTTTTTAGGGCTATTGAAGCCCTTTCAGCAGTGCAATAAGTTAATAAAATGTCTTTTTATTTGTTTTATACATTTTTCCTGTTGTTTGTAGACTCTTTCCTTCTGACGGTTGCCGCTTTGTTTTTAAGCAGGCGAGAGATTAACTATATTGCACTAGCTTTTGTTGGTTTCCTGAATTGATCTCATTTAAAAACTCTTGATCATGTAATTCCTCTGCCCTTGCATCAGAGATACTGTGCATTTTTCATGTGGCTTTGCTCTGGAGGCAAAGCAGGTGGGCGACGAGTGTGTTGCTGGGAGCAGGGTGAACATATCCAGATGGTTTTCCTTGAGGGACTGGGGCAGGGCGCTCCACCCCTCCTCCAGTGAGCCTCAGAAGTGCAGTCCTATGGGCCGGTGGCACCACCAGTGCTCTATAGGACTGGATGATCAAAGACGACACTTTGTGGATACCAACACATTTTTGTATGCTTTGCAAAAGTAACTTCAAAAGTTCACTTCTTTCTTATTTCAGTTCTATGATTAGTACTGAATTTTAAACTGCAATCTCTTTTATTTTATTTAAGAAACAAGATACTGTGAAACAGTAATAAAAAAATAACTTATTTTAATATAGTTACATTTTTAGCTTATTCCTGTGATGGCAAAGTTGAATTTATTGCATAATAATATTGTGGAAACATGACACTTTTTTTCTGGATTTAAAAAAAAATAAATATAAAGTAAAAAAAAAACTCCAGCATTTATTTGGAATAGAAAACTTTTGTAACATTATAAATCTTTCCTGTCAAAATATTAATATTAATAAAAAAAATAAAATCAATTCAAATAAAATCTTACAGACCGAAACACATTTTTAACCGTACTGTATATAAAGCCACAAATTTTCCTCAAAAGTGTCCTACTCAAATAGATTTTTTTTAAGTACACTCTAAAAAATGCTGGGTTGTTTCAACCCAACTTTGGGTCAAATAAGGACTAACCCAACTTTTGGGTTAAAAATGTAATGTAAAAATGTAACCCAACGGTTGGGTTAGTCTATATTTGACCCAAAGTTGGGTTGAAACAACCCAGCATTTTTTAGAGTGTATGAACCGTTACAAAGTGTACAAACCAGTCGAAAACCACATCAATCTTATTTAAATCAAAGTTTTTGCATTGCATCTCAGTCTGATCTTTTTTAACTTCTATATTTTTTGGAGCTGTATACACTCTAGATACACTCATTTTTAGACAGTCAGTCTAAAAGATTGAATTTGAAAACCAAATCAGATTTGTGGAAGCCATAGTCACCTCTTGTAAGCTGGCCTTCTCTAATAGTGGTGTTTATAGAAGGAAATGCTTTAAATGTCCTGCTGTGATAAAAGCTTGGTGTATTGAAGAATTGACATAGAAATCAGATACACTATAGTATACCATTTCTTTCTTCTGTCCAGAAACCTTTCTTCCAAATATTGTGGTATGTGGAGTAATTAGTCCTCTCTCTGTATTGAAGAGTGTGAAAGGGCCTCATTTGTTTGACAGTTTGTTTTGCAATACCACCAGTGTTTTGGCTGGGCTTTTTATAATCTTTTGGAACGTTTCACATTCTTTGACGTTTTGGTCAATGGATGGATTGTGGGTTTGGGTTGCTTGATGGGCTTGATAATGATTTACAGTTTTGTGGCTTTCAGTCCATATCTGTAAGCCTCCTAAACATTATTTATCAGAAAATTGACATTTATAATGAAACAAATTATATCTATTTTTAATCAATTCTGTTCTTTGTTTCTTTGTTTCTTTCATCAAAGAATCTTGAAAAAATGTCTCACGGTTTCCACAAAAATATTAAGCAGCACTGTAACTGTTTACAAAATTGATCATTAAAAGAAATAATTCTTGAGCTCCAAATCAGCATGAATGATTTGTGAAAGATCATGCGACACTGAAGACTGCAGTAATGACTGCTGAAAATTCAGCTTTACCATTACAGGAATAAATAGCATTTATAAATGCATTGAAATAGAAAACTGCTTGTAATATTTCATAATATTAATGTTTTACTGTGTTTTTGATCATATAAATGCAGCCTTGGTGAACATAAGAGACTTCTTTCAAAAACATTACAAAATCTAAGCAACCCCATAACTTTTAAACGGTAGTGTATTCATTGTTTTTAAAATTTCAGTTTTGCACTTTCAAAAAAATATTGATTACTCATCTTATACATAGATTTTTGTCCAATCAGATGCTCTCTAAAATGAGAAATATTACAACTAACAACAAGTAACAAATAACTTATGGCCATGGCCATGAAAAAGGCTTACCGGCTTTTTTTTTTATTTTTTTAAATGTATCCTGCCCAAACGTCCTCCTTCAATGGAAATACAAAATTGTAGACCTAAATTAAAAGTTTTGCACCCATTCTCCCTCTCAACTCTTTTGAGGATAAAGAAACCATCTTAAAAGGCATACTAACCTTCCATTTTGCTCGTTGACCACTCGTCCCTCTTTGATTTACAGAGGCCACAGGCTTCACTTCACTTCCACTGCCAAAAGACATTAAATCAGCGACAGCAAAGTATGCCTCATCAATATTTGTCCCCCATAAAACACCGCCCGAGTAGCAAAAGTTCATGACAGGAAGAGGAAGCACTGCTGGTGGATTATGAAGTGTTTATTTACAAGGTTATCTGTCCTGCACCAGGGCTTCGGTAAAAGAGCATTCACGAATGATTTACCCCCTCCAGCATCTCCGGCCGTCATAATGCTGCCTTACCACAAGTGAGAATGGTTGGTTGGTTGGTTGTTTACTTTTGGACAACCCACCGCAAGATTTTTTGTAAAGCTTTTCAGTAGATGAAAACCAGTTATTTTTATAGATTCAATTAATTTTGATTGTAATGATGAAGAGGTGATGATTCATAAGTCTAAAAGAATCACATTATCTTGCAGTTGGGAATATCCTAACAACTTTAGCAACATGCTAAACATGCTATCAGTATATTAAGACATGTTAGCAACATTCTAAAACATGCTAGTGATGTGCTAAAACAAGCTACAAACATGTTAGCAACTTGTTAAAACAAGAGAATAACTGGTGCGCCCAAAATTGCATACTGTCTGAATTGGTATTTGAATTGAACTTACTTCACGACTGTTAAAGAATTTCTAATATATAGTAGGGAAGTATTTGATTTCAGATGCAGCAAAAGTCTTGGACAAAGCAGAGCATGTGATCTTGCAGCTGTAATTAAACATCCAGTGTGCCAAAATATGTTAGCAACATGTTAAAACATGCTATTAATATGCTAAAACATGTTCTAAAACAAGCTAACAACATTATGAAACATGCTGGTAATTGCATAGCAACACTCTAAGCGACAAACATCTTCAAACTTCAAGCTTTTCAAACATTTTCACTGAATTGTTGTTCATTAACAGCATGAAGAAAGCCAAAAGTGATGCTTCTTAAATTCAGTCTTGAAAGGCAGATCACATGACCTTGCAGCTGTAATTGAACCCACATTTTAGATATTCACAGCACATTTAGAACTGAAAGCAGTTTAAGTGCCATTGATTCTCAAGATTCATGGCCATGGATGTTACACGATTGCCTATTTTGCTCGGCATGTGGTAAAGTCTTCATTTTATTGAAGACTTCATATTAATATATTTGCCTGGTGTCAAAATAATGAGTCATTTGCATTCAGCCCAGTGCTTTTAAGTCTTGCTCATAGCTGGAGTTCTCGGCTGCACTCAATTACGCCCTGTTTTCCGGTTAGAGATGTAGCACGCTGTTTACTTTGATGGGATCTTTACAGAAAAGCTTCTTTGATTCACCTCCCGAGACTGCATTGAAAACGCCAGTGTAATCACCCTATGAACAAATGATGATGTCTTTGCCAGACCAATTGAGCTGTCTGGGAACTAATGAATGACTGGCCTGGATGCATCATCATGAGACGTTATTTCATCAGAACTAAAGAGCAAATGATTGTACGGTTTACTTGTGTCTTTGTAAGTATATCTTATCTGGGTCATTACTGACAGACTTGTACTGCACGATTGTAAAAAAAAAAAAACCTTTATAAAATGTGTTTTATTGCTTTTTGAATAAATATTTTTAAAAAGCTGATAATTATACACTAACAAACACTCTTATAAGTAGCCTAAGCGTATGAGGCGCAGATTTAACACATTAATTTGGAATTATTATTTTAATAAATAAACCAATAGCACATATGTACAAAATAATGCCTTATTGTTTTTTATTTAAATATGTGCAATACATATTAGATTTAGTATTATATAATAAATATATTATACTTATTACAAACAAATAAATAAATTTGTGTAGGGAATTTGTCTTAATTAAAATCATTTGGGGCTTTTCTCTGGATCGATAGACAGACTGATGGATGGAAGGATGGATGGTAAATATTTGAATTTTTCTAGGGCTTTCAACTGTCACTTTAAAGTGTAATTTTGCTATGATGAATTATTAAAAAATAAAATACTTTTAAATGCTATAAAACTATTTCAGTATCTTTTCAGTTACTTGTTACAATAATGTAATGTTCATTTGACTGCATGACTCGTGATTGATTGATTGATTGATTGATTGATTGATCTTTAATTAACTATCAGCCCTATTTTTTCCTTTACAATGTGTAGTTAATGCCCTGCTGATTTATTAGACTCTCAGTAGCTTATATCAATCAGTCATTGACCACAGAATAGCCTGTAGACTGCAGATAAATAGCACCAAATAGGTCGACTTTAAGTTAGTGTACATAGAATCTAGTCTAAGACATTGTTTAGACGTCTAGGAAACAGACAGCAAAAGCAACAAAAGTGTCATTTTTTGTACATGTCATCCAGAGCAAGATGAACCTCGCAAGCAGTCAAAAAGTGTATTATCACGTTTTCAAGAGTACATAAACTTTTTCAGTTCATGAAGGTGCTGTGTAAATTGAAAGTGAACGTTCTTGTGTTGTTGTGCTTCCACCCCCTCCTGTGTCACCAAGCAGAGAAAAAGTGGTGACAATTAATTCGTACAGGTGTTTAAAATGTTTTCCTTGATCCTCCTCATACTTTCATCTGAAATAAGTTCTTTTTAACAGTAAGCCCAAAGCCATCGTGTCCATTAGGATCGCAGCAGTGTCTTGCAAACGCATTCCATTATTCATGAGGCATATGATGCAATTCTGTTCCCTTGATGCTTGGCCATAAACCAACTGTGCTGACAAGATTACGTTCGTCTTGACATGATCTTTGTGACGATTCCTCACTCTCATAGGCATAACATCTGAGTGATTGTCCCAGAAAATCATCTTTGTTTCATGCGGCCGTGAAAATATTCCCTCCATTTTTCATGGAATGTATTTGAAAAAACATAAAGTCACCTCTGTTTGTTTATAAATGTTAAATGAATTGGGATTTTGTGGTTTTAAATAATAGGATTGCAGGCTTATAACCAAGCTACTTGATAAATGGAGGAAGGAAAGTCTTCAAAGGAAGAAAAAAGCTGTCACTCTCAAAGCACCTGGTTTAAAATAACTAATTTATTCAGTGAAAATGCTCAGTGTTTTAAATTCCGGTTTGTTACATCTGGCTATTGTCTAGAGAGTGAATCCCACATCTGTGTGCGTTAGTTCATCAGCTGCAAAAAGTCAAGAGCACTTCCTCTGAACTTCTTCTCATTCTCATGTCGAGACTTCAACGTCGGCAGGATCATCATTTTAATGTCACTTTTAGATGTTATTTTTTGTACTCTTCCAACTGAGCATATGCTGTGACATATTTCCCAGATTTGTCAGCCTGCACTGAATTCAAAAACTAAAAACCAAATCTCAGGTAACACTTTACTTGAAGCCTGTTTAAATAGCATTTATAAAGGTTGCCATAATGCCTTATGCACATTTTCATGCATAATATTTAATGCATGCTTATTATATATCTACATCTCTCTCTCTCTCTCTCTCTCTCTCTCTATCTATCTTATGTAATTATATATAATAAATATATATTATAATAATACAAAATCTCATTGCAAAATATATATGTGTATATGTGTGTGTGTGTGTGTGTGTGTGTGCGCGTGTGTGTGTGCCTTATGAATATGTCTTACGCACATTTTCCATCTATTATATTTTTTCATAATTTTAGGGAATTCTTTTTATTATACAGTATCTCACATAAGTGGGTACACCCCTCACATTTTTGTAAACATTTTATTATATCTTTTCATGTGACAACAATGAAGAAATGCCATTTTGCTACAATGTAAAGTAGTGAGTGTGCAGCTTGTATAACAGTGTAAATTTGCTGTTCCCTCAAAATAAGTCAACACACCATTAATGTCTAAACCGCTGGCCACAAAAGTGAGTACACCCCTAAGCGTTATTTTGAGGGTCAGCAAATTTACACTGTTATACAAGCTGTACACTCACTACTTTACAGTGTAAATTTGCTGTCCCCCTCAAAATAACTCCACACACAGGCATTAACCGCTGGCCACAAAAGGGAGTACACTCCTAAGTGAACATGTCCAAATTGGGCCCAAAGCATCTATTTTGTGTGCCCACCATTATTTTCCAGCATTGCCTTAACCCTCTTGGGCATGGAGTTCACCAGAGCTTCACAGGTTGCCATTGGAGTCCTCTTCCACTCCTCTATGATGACATCACGGAGCTTGTGGATGTTAGAGACCTTGCGCTCTTCCACCTTCCGTTTGAGGATGCCCCACAGATGCTCAATAGGGTTTCGGTCTGGAGACATGCTTGGCCAATCTTTAGAAAGGCAGTGGTCATCTTGGATGTGTGTTTGGGGTTGTTATCATGTTGGAATACTGCCCTGCGGCCCAGTCTCCGAAGGGAGGGGATCATGCTCTGCATCAGTATGTCATAGTACATGTTGGCATTCATGGTTCCCTCAATGAAATGTAGCTCCCCAGTGCCGGCAGCACTCATGCAGCCCCAGACCATGACACTCCCACCACCATGCTTGACTGTAGGCAAGACACACTTGTCTTTGTACTCCTCACCTGGTTGCCGCCACACACGCTTGACACCATCTGAACCAAATAAGTTTATCTTGGTCTCATCAGACCACAGGACATGGTTCCAGTAATCCATGTCCTTAGTCTGCTTGTCTTCAGCAAACTGTTTGCAGGGCTTTCTTGTGCATCATCTTTAGAAGAGGCTTCCTTCTGGGACGACAGCCATGCAGACCAATTTGATGCAGTGTGTGGCGTATGGTCTGACCATTGACAGGCTTACCCCTCACCCCTTCAACCTCTGCAGCAATGCTGGCAGCACTCATACGTCTATTTCCCAAACACAACCTCTGGATATGACGCTGAGCACGTGCACTCAACTTCTTTGGTCGACCATGGCGAGGCCTGTTCTGAGTGGAACCTGTCCTGTTAAACCGCTGTATGGTCTTGGCCACCGTGCTGCAGCTCAGTTTCAGGGTCTTGGCAATCTTCTTATAGCCTACACCATCTTTATGTAGAGCAACAATTCTTTTTTTCAGATCCTCAGAGAGTTCTTTGCCATGAGGTGCCATGTTGAACTTCCAGTGACCAGTATGAGAGAGAGTGAGAGCGATAATACCAAATTTAACACACCTGCTCCCCATTCACACCTGAGACCTTGTAACACTAATGAGTCACATGACACCGGGGAGAGAAAATGGCTAATTGGGCCCAATTTGGACATTTTTACTTAGGGGTGTACTCACTTTTGTGGCCAGCGATTTAGACATTAATGGCTGTGTGTTGAGTTATTTTGAGGGGACAGCAAATTTACACTGTTATACAAGCTGTACACTCACTACTTTACATTGTAGTAAAGTGTAATTTCTTCAGTGTTGTCACATGAAAAGATATAATAAAATATTTACAAAAATGTGAGGGGTGCTCACTTCTGTGAGATACTGTAAATATATGTACTGCATTCTAATTACTATTATATTTCATAATTGTATTATATATGAAAATTACTTTTAGATTTTCATATAGTACATGTAATATTACACACAGTGTCGATCAAGATTCATTATGTAGATTTGACTGTCATATCCCTCGTCAAAACCAGTGGCCTGTTTAACTGGATTTAGCTTCCCATTGGCCTTACCTTGGAAATGACAAGGCTCACTATGCTTATCAGAATCGATGATGATCCTGACAGGACAGACTGACCTTCATCCTGAAATGATTAGTGTTTTCGCGAAAGGCACAAGGGAGCCATTACTGTCAGCCTGGCCATGATCTAGAATAATCTATTTGTTTTCATTTCAGCACGTCAGCAGTTACCGAGATGGGCTCTGAAATGGCTTCAAACGTATAGCTGTATAATGTGATTTCAATTATATTTATCTCTTCACTAATTTTTACGTCCAGATCTGAGTTGTAATGAAGCGGATCAAGGATTCATCTAAGCACCTCCTGTTTCTATTTTGCCATTTCAGCCAAGATCCGAGCATGTGCAGACGGAGGTGCCAATCATCTGTACCGGCTCACGGAGGGTCATCACAAGAGGTGAGAACCCTATTTTGGCTCACTCGGAGGGCAGAGATGGATCTGGTGATGTCAAGTTCTGGTGTCATTGCACATGTTCTTTCTCAGAACTGCTGGACTTGAAGGAGGCCTCAGGAGTATCCCGCTTGCCAGAGTGCTTTCAGAGGACTTAACTCCTAATCCATCACCTTTTGTCAGTGCCTGACAGGCCAGATTCATCTCAGGCCTCTAAATTGGGTACTTCTCTCCCCTCCAGAACAGTTTACAATTGTTTTCTTTTGTTTGGGTTCCTTTGTGTTCTACAACCTAAAAATAACACTGAGTCTCAGACTCTCCAAGCACCGAAATCACAACTGAGTGATGGGACTTAACACATAATGGTGCATTTGTTTATTTTAAAATGAAAATTCTGTCATTATTTACTCACTCTCATGGCATTCCAAACTTCTGTTTTGTTATTTTGATACCTAAAAAAAAAGCACAATAAAAGTAGTTCATGTGATTATATTCAGGGAAGACTTCTGAAGCTATGTGATAGCTTTGTGCAGTGAATACACTGAACTTAGACTAGGAATGTAGTGTATGACTTGTATAGACTATTTTGATACCTTTGGTGCCTTTACATTTGGAAAAATCAGTAATTTTGAGACAGTGTTTGTCTTTTGTTAAAGGAATATTCCAGGTTTGATACAAGTTAAGCACTATTAGGAGCATTTGTGGTGTAATGTAGATTACTGCTAATAATAATAATAATTTTCAGTCATTCCATGTTATTTTGCAAAAAATCAAAAAGTGAGATTACTGTATTACATTTACTGTATGGAAGTGAATGGTGCCAATTTGGGGGTATTTAAAAACAAAAATGTGAGACTAATGATTGTCATTTTAGTGTTATGTTGTCATGTCAATGAAGTTGTAAAATTGAATGTACAAAGAAAAAGGCTAGTAAGTGTTAGTAAGTTTTTTTTTCACACTAAAATCATGTTAATATGCCTATAGTTTATTTATGCTAGCAGTAAGTATTTTATTGTTTACAGATTGGTCCCATTCACTTCCGTTTAAGTTCCCCCAAAAATGAAAACTCTGAACCTGTATGAGTTTCTTTCTTTAGTGGAACATAAAAGAAGATATTCACTTCCATAGTATGGGGTGGGGGTGGGGGGGGGATACACTGGAAGTCAATGGCTACCTGCAACTGATTTGTTACCAGCATTTTTTTAAATATTTTTATTTTTGGGTGAACTAATTAATGTTAGCAACTTTAAACAAAACCAAATGGTACTTTAATAATCTTCAATCAGAATTGATTCGGATTAACGCATATTTTTGTATACGCATATTTAGTCTTTTTATGGTGTCACAATGATTATTAATATCTTTAAATTACTGAAAACATGCAACACACTTCTTGTGCACTTCTTTAAATCTGAAATGAATAAGCATGATATTGTCGTAAGACGCTTGAGCCAGTAAAATAACATATTGTGGATTTAAATAGGAAAACAAAGCAAATGAGAAGATAAAATGGATATATATTAAGCCACGTACAATAGAGCTGCTACTTCAAAACAGCTGGTTTATTGTGATGGCAGGCATATTTAAGAGAGTGAAAATGCCTTCGTAGGGAGCTAATGATACATTCTGCGTACTGCCAGTAAAGTATGTTTCGACTGCGATGGTCAGAAGCTTGTTGTTTTGAGCTTATCAGCTTGCAGCAGCACTGCCAAAGACACCTCAAAGGACGTTCCAAAAAATAAACAATATCTTTTGAATGCACACATACAGCAGGCCCTGTTCCATGTCACATCCATCAGTTCTCTTGTACCTGTCATTGCTTTACTCTGTATGCTTTTGTTGTCATCTGTAGATTTTTTTTTTTTCCAGAGCTGCCAGAAGAGAGTATAGAAGCCTTCTCCAGACAGTTAGCCATATGCGGTGACAATAGGGAATATCTATTAAATGGAAATTAATTGGGATCTGGGCAACAAGCAAAATATTCCATATTTGGAGATGAATATCATCAGCCGACGCAGTGTTTTTTTTTGTTTCTGCTTAGATTAAATGAAGGAATTCACAGTTTTGAAGGAATTAAAGGGGATTGTTCAGGCCAAAATAGCATTTCTGTCTTCTGCTTACCCTCATGTCATTCCATAACTAATTCAGATATTTTTAATGAATCGGTTGGTCAAGTTCACAAAACTAATCTAAATAATTGTAATTTGTTGAATGATTTTGTCATTTTCATTTGGAAAAACAATGGTCTGAATGATTCATATATTTTCAGTTAATTGCTTTATCATTTTCCAAAATGATCTGAACGATTCAGATTTTTAAGTGAATCAGTTGATCTAGTTCATAAAACTGGAATGCATGATTCAGATCATTGTAATTAATCAGCTAATCCAGTTCTCAAAACTGATCTTAATAATTTGAATATTTTTGCTTTATTCAGTTCTCAAAACTAAACTGAATGATTCAGATCTTTTAGTGAATCACTTGATGTAGTTCTCAAAGCTGATCTTAATCATTTTAATGTTTTGAACAAATTGTTTGATTCAGTTTGAAAAATGCTCTGAATGATTTAGATATATTTATTAATAGCTTGATTTACTTCACAAAACTCAATTATTAAAATCTTTGAGCAAATCAGTCGATTCAGTTCACAGAAAAAAAAACTGAATGATTTAGATATCTTCAGTGAATCCAAATCATTCACAAAAATGATCAATGGTTTGTTCATTAATAGAACTGATTCAGCTGTTCAATTTACTGACTCAGTGATCATTTGCCAGTGTTACCAACTCATTGGAAGAAAAGATTATCAATGAATTACAACATAAAATGCGCTCTGTTTCTCACACAAGAGTTATATGACCAGAAGACTTGAAATGTAGCACATAAGTCATTTGAAACACTTTCAAAACTAATCTAAATAATTGTAATTTGTTGAATGATTTTGTCATTTTCATTTGGAAAAACAATGGTCTGAATGATTCATATATTTTCAGTTAATTGCTTTATCATTTTCCAAAATGATCTGAACGATTCAGATTTTTAAGTGAATCAGTTGATCTAGTTCATAAAACTGGAATGCATGATTCAGATCATTGTAATTAATCAGCTAATCCAGTTCTCAAAACTGATCTTAATAATTTGAATATTTTTGCTTTATTCAGTTCTCAAAACTAAACTGAATGATTCAGATCTTTTAGTGAATCACTTGATGTAGTTCTCAAAGCTGATCTTAATCATTTTAATGTTTTGAACAAATAGTTTGATTCAGTTTGAAAAATGCTCTGAATGATTTAGATATATTTATTAATAGCTTGATTTACTTCACAAAACTCAATTATTAAAATCTTTGAGCAAATCAGTCGATTCAGTTCACAGAAAAAAAACTGAATGATTTAGATATCTTCAGTGAATCCAAATCATTCACAAAAATGATCAATGGTTTGTTCATTAATAGAACTGATTCAGCTGTTCAATTTACTGACTCAGTGATCATTTGCCAGTGTTACCAACTCATTGGAAGAAAAGATTATCAATGAATTACAACATAAAATGCGCTCTGTTTCTCACACAAGAGTTATATGACCAGAAGACTTGAAATGTAGCACATAAGTCATTTGAAACACTATTGTGATACTTTTATGATACTACTTTGTCGTTTTAGAGCTTGACAATTCCAGTCCTCATTTACTTTCATTATCTTGAAAAGACATGGGCATGCATAAATGATGAGTTTTTGTGTGAACTATGAAAACTGTTGAGTTGACCAAAACCTACAATGTGTATCTAATGATACTTGGATATCAGGCTGCGCATTGTGGCATCTGGTTGTTTTTTATACTCATTTGTGAGCAATGGCTGATTGGTTTAGACCAACGTCCGCACATTCCCTGAAGTCTTTTTGATGCAGGACCGGAACACATTTCATATGTCTGTCAGACCTCTGTCCTTGCCTAATTACATGCATCCACAGTAATTATTCATTTTTAATCTTCCTGTGCAAACAGGAGCTGACAGGGAGAGAAATCTTCAGAGGAGCTGGTGCCCAGATCAAGACATATACTGTTATTATCTCACAGTGCCTTAAATGTAATTACTGCATTGACCTTTCCCAGTACTTTGATTAGTTTAGAAAGCTCAGCTTTATTTAAACTGAAGCAGTGAACACACTATTCCTTAGAGCTCATGAAACATACTATGCTTTATTCTGCCATTTGCAGATGGTATCGGCCATTATGATGAAACAGATTTCTAGTCCCAGACTACCTGGATTATCAACAGTGATTGCTCTCTGGATAATCTTCCAATGTTCAGATTCTTATTAACTGTTACATTGGTGTATATACAGTTCTCTTAATATGGCTACTGTTAAGAGAGAGAGAGAGCTGTGAGAGCTTCTCTCTGAAAGATGAATTAGTTATTTTAATTGCTTTGGCTTTCATAACTTTCATATTTATATTATATTATTGATTTTAAAAAATGAGCATATTATAATGATTTCTTAAAGATTATCTCATACTGGAGTAATGCATGCTGAAATACAGTTTAGCCATCACAGCAATGAATTACATTTTAAAATGCTACATTTTAATTTGTTTCAAAAAGAAAATGGTTATTTTAAATTATTCAATTATTTTAAAACAAATAAGTGCAGCCTAGGTGAGCATAAGAGACTTCTTTAGAGACCTATATTTTATTTTATTGACAGTGAACCTTAATGAAAGCGCAGTAGCAGGTTTTGAATGATGCAGTTGCTTCATAAAATATGAATCTATGCAATGAATGTTAAAGCTGTAAAGACGTTTCTGACAGTAATTTATTATTTCACACCATATTTAAACGCAGCCATACTCTGCACTTTTATAACATTTTATTATCCTCTTATAGTTCACTTGTGATGTTAGTAATTTAGGCTTTTTGCAACTGAAATTTACCACTACAGAACTATTTTACAATTAAATGGCTTGTTTTTTTGCCATTCCTTTAAGACTTCTATGTGTGAATGACTTCTGTTATGATTGGCTAGTCTGTCCACATGTGAAATAAGTAATAATGCTTAAGAAAAGTTTCAACAAACAACCATGAAATGTGTATTTGTTAAAGGGGTCATATGATGCTGCTAAAAAGAACATTATTTTGTGTATTTGGTATAATGAAATGTGTTTATGCTGTTTAAGGTTAAAAAACACATTATTTTCCACATACTGTACATTATTGTTTCTCCTCTATGCCCCGCCTTTCTGAAACGCGTCGATTTTTACAAAGCTCATCGGTCTGAAAAAGCGAGGTGTGCTCTGATTGGCCAGCTATCCAATGCGTTGTGATTAGACGAATTCCTCAAGCGTGTGACGGAAATGTTACGCCCCTTACCATATTGTGATGCCTGCGGCAACCACATGTGACGACCCCGGGCTGGACTCCGCTTCGTCCACGGTGAAAGCCGATCTGGCGATCGACAGCGCAAAGTTGAAGTATTTCCTCAGCGACCAGCACGGATCAGCTCTAGACATGACGAAGCGATATCGTCCTTTTGGAAGGCCAAACAAAGTAGTTTCGCTTTCACAATGAAGCACACAGCGCCTTCACAACGTGGCAACAATACTACAGTGAGAATAAAAGTTACGCCTTCTTTCTTTGCGTGAACATTTGGGCGGCGTTATGCAAATCTTCCCAGATAGTGACGTAGGTATGTGGGGGCGTGTTAGAACGAGCCGTTTTAGGTAGGTGTGGCTGACTCTTAACTTTTATAAAGAATATCTCTTTGGATTTGAGACTTTAGTCTTTGCAACTTTACAGATCTTCTTTATGCACCAAGAGCTTGTAACACTCCAAAGAGAAAAGAAAAATGGAAATCGCATCATATGACCCCTTTAAGGTTGTATAATCATGGACTTGTGACATCATTACCGTGACTATGCATATGTAGCAGGGAAATTAAATATGCATATTCGGACACAGGGTACGTCATCTATGGTTGCTCAGTAATGTACAGTACTCCATCTTGCTACGCGTTGTGCTGGTGTAGTTATTCTGAAGTACTTGTGTGACCTTTGCTGATTATGAAGGAGTCAAAAATGAATTCTGAGGCATAATCAAAACCTGGTCGTCTGTTCAGATGATCCACTCAGGAGGGGCGGCTTTATGATTTCACCAGACTGTCTGTAATGAAGCAACAGCTGAAGAGGTCTCTTGATATTCTGAGGGGTGTGTGAAACTGCCAGGCATAAAGCAGGCGATCTGTTATTTAAAGGGATAGTAGACCCAAAAATGAAATGTTGATGTTTATCTGCTTACCCCCAGGGCATCCAAGATGTAGGTGACTTTGTTTCTTCAGTAGAACACAAACGAAGATTTTTTTAACTCAAACCGTTGCAGTCTATCAGTCTTATAATGGCAGTCAATAGGCTCCACGGCTTCGAGAGTAAAAAAAACATGCACAGACAAAACCAGATTAAACCCTGCGGCTCGTGACGATACATTGTGGTCTTAAGACACAAAATTATCAGTCTGTGCAAGAAACTGAACAGTATTTATATCATTTTTTTTTACCTCTGATCCACCGCAATGTCTGAGCACGTTCAGAACATCCTAGTAGACATAGATATATATAAGTAGATGCCTCATTAGTGACTGTTTCTATGGGCCGCGATACGTTCCAAAATGGCGGACGCGTCAACTTATCTGGAGCGGTCGAATAGGGCATATACACATATCTATGATAGTAGACGCATGTGCGGAAGCGATCTATCGCGCGAATACGTCACTCATTATTTACACAGTGCAGAGAGATTGCGGACATGTTCACTGCACTGCGATGATCTAAAGATATTTAGAAGTACAGGTCATCACAATGGAAGACGATTTTGATATATCACGTTTGACGTCACGCGCCGAATGTTGTGAACGTGCTCAGGACAGTTGGACATTGTGGTAAAGGTAAAACAGGTAGAGGTAAAAAATTATATAAATACTGTTCAGTTTCTTGCACAAACCGATCATTTCGTGTCTTAAGACCTCAATGTCGTCTGAGCACGTTCAGAACATCCTAGTAGACATAGATATATATAAGTAGATGCCTCATTAGTGACTGTTTCTATGGGCCGCGATACGTTCCAAAATGGCGGACGCGTCAACTTATCTGGAGCGGTCGAATAGGGCATATACACATATCTATGATAGTAGACGCATGTGCGGAAGCGATCTATCGCGCGAATACGTCACTCATTATTTACACAGTGCAGAGAGATTGCGGACATGTTCACTGCACTGCGATGATCTAAAGATATTTAGAAGTACAGGTCATCACAATGGAAGACGATTTTGATATATCACGTTTGACGTCACGCGCCGAATGTTGTGAACGTGCTCAGGACAGTTGGACATTGTGGTAAAGGTAAAACAGGTAGAGGTAAAAAATTATATAAATACTGTTCAGTTTCTTGCACAAACCGATCATTTCGTGTCTTAAGACCTCAATGTCTCGTCATGAGCCGCAGGGTTTAATTTGCTTTTGTCTGTGTATGTCTTTTTTACTCTTAAAGCCAAGGAGCCCATTGACTGCTATTATAAGACTGATAGACTGCAATGGTTTGACTTAAAAATCTTCGTTTGTGCTCTACTGAAGAAACAAAGTCACCTACATCTTGGATGCCCTGGGGGTAAGCAGATAAGCATCAAATTTTTTTGGGTGAACTATCCCTTTAAGTCCTAAGTGGGCTTATTGAAGTAAAAAATAGAGTGAAATTTGTGCTGCGCAAAATGAAGCCAATATGAAGCTCCCCTGTTGATGAACACATCATTTATTAGCAAAGAGAGGCTGCATCAAAATACAAGATTAAGGATTTAAATGTAGTTTTGTTCTTGAATTTAACTTGGGAGCCCCATTTTCACCTTCCCACATTCTCATTGATGTTATTTTAGAGTGTGTAACAAGGAAAAAACAAGAAAGCCGGAGCGATAACTCTGATTTCGTCTGTCTGTCTTGTCTATTTGGGCTGTGACAAAATGAATGAAGCATCTGATGCGACAGGGTGTCTGGTCTCAGGCTCTCCCATTGGCTTTGGTCTTGACCTTCTGGAATTACTTCAATTCTTAATTCTAATTTTCTCCGTGCCGGTCCAAATCGAGTTGTTTTTCAAAAAGGTATAGTCCCTGCATTACGATTAACTTTAAGTGACACTTTAATTTGAATGTAAAAGAGGTGTATTTTGCCTCCAATTTGAGCTCTGAGGTGGGAAGGAGCTGTTTTGCTGATAAAATGTCAAAAGGAAAGGTTTCGTTTAGCTTCACCTTAATGTGGCTGCAGAACTGTCACTGCTGAGGGTTATTTATGGTTTCCTGTTTAACTGGGAGTCTGTTGGAGAGGACACAACGGGAAACTTTTAAACCGTTTGTTGCTTTGAATTGCTTTTTCCCACACATTGAACTCTGGATCTAGAAGCATTCTAGATGATCAAATGTTTTTTAATAGGGGTGCATAATACAGTTAATAGGGGAACAAATTATATAACCATGTTTAACCTTAACATGATATAATATGCTTGATCACTTGCGGATTTACATTTCACAGTTCTGTTAATGGTTTTCGCATGTTCATCTATCCAACCGATACGGAATATATTACTAAAATACACTGACAGAGTTTCATGAGCTACTTACTACTTAGTGACAGCACAACAGTTCATACTTTTAAATGAATACAAAACATACAATGTGACCAATGTACTCTGATTCCTGAAGAAATGAGTCTTGTGAGTCACTTCTTTTTAGAGAATCAAATAGATGCAGTCGGTGCACCAGTGTAGACCGATTTCTGAATGAATGACTCTCCAAAGCGACTCTTCTTTTTAGTGAATCAGACACATACAGCATAACCAGTGTAGTCTGATTTTTGAACGAATGACTGTTTTGAGCCTGTTCTTTTAAAGGGGTCATATGATGCGATTTAAATTTTTCCTTTCTCTTTGGAGTGTTACAAGCTCTTGGTGCATAAAGAAGATCTGTATAGTTGCAAAGACTAAAGTCTCAAATCCAAAGAGATATTCTTTATAAAAGTTCAGAGTCAGCCACACCTACCTAAAACGTCTCGTTCTAACACACCCCCACATATCTACCTCACTATGTGGGAAGATTTGCATAACGCCGCCCAAATGTTCACGCAAAGAAAGAAGGTGTAACATTTAGTCTCACTGTAGTTTTGTTGACGCTTTTTGTTGAAGATATCCGACGATATCCGCTTTCTACAAATCAGTGGTTGTTGTTTTTACAACACTGTTCCAGAACAGTTTAACCCAAATATCCAGATGGGTGCAGCGCATTTTATGGAGGACTGTTTACTGATCCTGGGAGAATAACATTAGACTAAAATGCCGGCAGTTCTGACTCACGTAAGTACGTTTTCATTTAAAGGATTTGCCACTGATGATTCAAACGCGAGTTTTGGGCAGTAGAGTAGCACTTGTTGTTTTTCATTTCTATGATCACAAATGCAGACAGAGTTTTATGTTTACGTGGCGCGATGCAATGCAACGTAACGCGTAAAAAGGCAGTATAAGTCATTATAATCAGTAATTATGTCCCCACTGGATGCAACAAATGCCTCATTTGTAATGGGTTTTAATGTTTTTGTCTCGTCGCCAGGGGCGGATTTAGTGAATTGGGGGCCCCAGGCAAACTATAGGAATGGGGCCCTATACATTTGCACACATTTTCCTAGATCAACCTTGAGGTTCCAGTTTGTTGTTTTCAGCGTAAGCCTGTGTGCAAAGGCTGTCTAATTCTAAACTTTAAAATACATTTATTTTTAGTTGTTTTAACTACAAATTTAAATAAAACTGAAAAAATAATTAAAAGGCAATTATACATTTACACACCTAAAATACATATATCAAGAGCATGCTCACAGATGAGAACAAAACAGCGTTGGATAAAGAGGATTAAAGCCCTGCACAGATCTCAAATATAGGCCCTATAGCCCGTCTTTTTTCCCCTTTTCCCAAAAAAAGCTTATTAAACTCTTTCATTATGTAATCCCTGCATTTCTCTCTAAAGGCACATCCAATTAGGAGATGGCGAGTCATAATTCCGTACAGTTAAAAAATAAAAACACTAATTATAATGGCATATATGCAAAACTTTGTCCTATAATTGTATAGCTGCTTTTTCTGATTTTTATGTTGCTCTGTTCTGAATACCTTAAAATTTAAAGAATTTGCTGCAACGCAATTTTGTATGATATGTTAATTATTTATATTTTTTATCCATGCAGCAAATGCTTTAAAATTACTTTATTGCATTCCAGACGCTTTTAAAGTACTTTTCACTATACATTTTACGGGTAGCTTGAATGTAAAAATTGACTTTGGCATGCAAAAGACTGATAAATTCATAATTAACGGCATGGGTTCAGGTGACAGAAATACGGGACACACAGGCCTATAATAACTGCTGAAATTTTTGCGGGGCAAATCTCAGATCAGTCTGAGCGCTCATGGTACTCACAGTGCGTACCGCCCTACACCTGCAGGCGCCACTGACTGGACGGTTGTCGTGGTAATAAACACCGTAAACAGCAAACGTTCGCGTGTCCGCGCTTAATGCGCATATCCTACATTAAAAGCATTTTAGGGGGCCCTTGGCTTTTGGGGGCCCAAGGCAGTCGCCTACCTTTGCCTTAATGGGTAAGTCCGCCCCTGCTCGTCGTTCCGGCCGAGACACGGCATCAACAGTATGTGAGGGGCGTAACATTTCCATCTCACGCTTGAGGTATTCGGCCAATCACAACGCACTGGATAGCTGGCCAATCACAGCACACCTCGCTTTTCAGAACGATGAGCTTTGTAAAAATCAACGCGTTTCAGAAAGGCGGGGCATAGAGGAGCAACAATAATGTACAGTATGTGGAAAATAATGTGTTTTTTTAACTTTAAACCGCATAAACACATTTCATACACCAAATACACAAAATAATGTTCTTTTTAGCAGCATCATATGACCCCTTTAAATGAATAAAAAACATAGTGCAACCAATGTACTCTGATTCCCGAACGAATGACTCTACAAATCAGTACTTTTTAGTGAATCAAACACATGCGGCGTGACCAGTGTAGTCTGATTCCCGAACGAATGACTCGTGTGAGTCAGTGCTTTTTAGTGAATCACACAGATACAGTACAACCAATGTAGTCAAGTTCCTAAACAAATTACTCTTGTGAGTCTGTGATCTTTTTAGTGAATAAAAAATAAAATAAAAATTCCAAGGCAACCAATCTAGTCTGATTCCTGAACAAATTACTCTTATGAGTGTGTTCTTTTTGGTGAATCAAACAGATACTGTGCAACCAGTGTAGTCTAACTCCCAGGTGAATGACTCTTGTGAGTCAACTCTTTTAGGTGAATCAAAAATATACAGTGTGACCAGTGTAGTCTGATTCCAGAACAAATGACTCTTGTGAGTCAGTTCTTTGTAGTGAATCAAATAGATTTCAACCAGTGCAAAAATGTTTACTTGGTATTCTTGTTTAAAATATAATTTAGTCCAAGAACTGGATTCCTTTTATGTTGAATCTAAAAAGACTGTCATTTTAAAAGTCTTTTAAAGAATTGTTTGAAATTTGTTATTGAAATGATTTCATCATTTGGCAGCGGAGTTGTATTTCTTTTTTCCAAAATAGTTGCTATTTAAAAGTACTAAAAGAACAATGCCGTTTGTGAAATTTGAATGGTAGTAATATTGATGATTTTCTTAGCAAACTTAGTGTAAGTTTAGTGTCATTGAATTGGCTTTTATTCCCCACACAACCTGTTTTTAACATAGCTACTGTATATTTGCACGCCGGTGTGCTCCTCCTCATTGGGCCTCAGATTCAGCCGTGAGATGAAGATAGTGCTCCTGTAATCCACTGCAGTGTTACTCTTAAACCAGCTCAGCGGCACATCTCTGCTCATTCAGCGGCTACATGCACCACCTAGCAGAGCGTGAAATCGTAACATCAAGTCTTTATGCTTTGATGCCTACCGATACCCACGCTGCCTTTCTGCTCTCAGGGAATAAAACGAAAGAAGCCGCGACATGATCTGCCTTTATCAAAATGAATACTCTGCCCATCTGAGCAAAGAAAATCTTGTTATTGCCTCCATATATATCGTAAATCTATGTTGCAGAAGTTTGGTGTGAGGTGTACAGCGACGGCAGAGTGTGCATCAATTCTCTCAACCCCTCACTGTGTCAAGTGGCTGTCTGTGCCGCTTTTGTCATGACTGGGGACAGATAGTGCTGTGACTGGCAGGCGTTGAATGGCTCTGGTGGGGTCCTGTCACTGAAGCTTTCCATGGCTCGTGTCAGAAACACACCTTCATTTCACATAAATAAAGGATCTGATGGCTGCACAAATTGTGCTCATTTACCCATCACCATCTCCTCCCGCTCCCTTTCTCATTAGTTTTTCTCTCTCTTCCCATGAAGTTTTCTCCCAGACTACATAAATGGAGACTTTGATTCAATCCTGCCAGAGGTCAAGGCATTTTACACAGAAAAGGTAAGCTTACTCTCTCTGGGACTCTCTTGTGGTGTCTCTTTTACTTTCTTTTATGTCCATATGTATGAACATTCTTCATTCCATTTTACTACAGTATCTGTATTACTACATATTCAATTGTTTTGGGGTTTATTCCCATACCAGAAATGCTTTGCAGGTACATTCTAATACATTATGCTTGCTAAAATGCTCAAAGCAATAATACAAATCTAGCATGTAACTCTAACCATATGACTGACCATTGTTAAATAGCATTATTGCATTTATTGCTATCTAGACTGGTTGGAAATCATGAGATTAGTTGTGATTTAGTTTCTCCAAATATTTCCATAAACTGTTCTAATTTGCTTCAGCTTCAGTATAATGAGTATAAAAAATGTGATTGTTTAATTTTGGAAGCATATTGTCTTTTAATTTCACACACTTCATTCAGTATAACTGGGCTTTGTACATTAAAATGTATATCTGCTTTTATAATTTAGGATCATAGCACCATATTTGAGGGTTATATTTTAACATCATATTTAGGGGACCTTGACATTAAAAAAGTGTAAAAGCCACTTGCGTAGAGCATGAAACTATCAAAATTAAATAGACATTTAGATTCCAAAATTGTCAGTTTTCTTATTTAGCCTATTTTGTGTTAATATCTTTGCATACTATTTGGCCTATGAAGTTGATTGTAATATTAATGAATTTCAATGTTTGATTTTACGCTTTTTGGACTTTGGTATGACAAAGAATTTTGGTCTTGGTTCCTGATATAAATTTATGTTAAATATTAATGCAAGGTCTGTGCAAGATTATGTATGGGCTGACACACTTTCTGATTGAACTGATTGGGCTGACACATTTTCTGATTGAGATTCATATTTTGTCCTTGTCAGCCATGCCCCCCAGCCACTCATTTCCTCAAGTCATGTAGATTTCACAGATTCACACCACTGACTTTCTGTCATTCTGGAAAGGTGCAGTGTGGTGTGGTATCAGTCTAGTGGCTAAAGCTCTTAACAAAGCTGGCGAACCTGTGAAGTGAAGTGTTACAGAGAAGCCTCCACTGTGCCCTTGAGCAAAGCACATAACTGCACTCTTCTCCTGTGGGGCCGTCTCTGAAATTAGTGTACTGTACGTCAGTTTGAATGAAAACCATCTGCTAAGTAATGAGTACCAGAGGTTATTTGCGTTGTTATAATCCTGCATACATGCATTTTTATGTCATTCCTAAGCTGGTGTATGCAGCTTTCAGGGGAACCAAAGTTTGACAGACCATGACGCCTGAATTTAAATGGGTTTGAAAAGGAATAAAAACCAGAGTGATGCTCTGTGGAGGATAAAGGAAATATCAAGCCGCAACAGAAACAAGCTTCTCGGCTGACGTTTGGGTGCGGGATTTTGTGATACCTGCTGCGAATGAGAAGTCACCTGCGACAGCCGTATATACAGCCGTTGGAGGAAACTGAGACTGGAAACGAGAGACGTTCACCTCTGCCCTTCCTGACATTCAAAGGATTCACACAACAAGAGATCCCATTTACAAAACACAAAGTGTGATCATACAAAAAGCAACTGGAGGTGCTTGTTTGGAGAAGGCAGTCTTTAAAGTTTCTTTTTAAAACTTTTTTACAGTTAAAGAGGCTCTTGTTTTCCCTTTTAACCCCATTTTTATCCAAATACTTGATCTGATTTTGTCAATTGCATCAAATTCTGAAATATTTGAATACTTGTGGTGGTCATCAATGAGATGAGATGAGATTTTTTTTTAATGATTTAATGCTCACCAACGCTGCATTTGTGTAATTAAAAATGCAGTTAAAACAATATTCTGAAATATTATTACAATTGAAAAACTGTTTTAATATATTTTGAAATATATTCCTATTTGTAAAATATATTTATATTTGTAATTTATTCCTTTGATAGCAAAGCTTTTAGCAGCCCATATTTCTTTTTATTATCAATGGTAATAGTTCTTAATATTTGTATTTTAATAAGGATGAATTCGGGTAAATTTGGGATGCTTTTTCACCATTGAGATGACTGGGAAAAATGTTCAGCTGAACCTGAATTTACCCTGTATACACAATTCTTAATATTTTTGTGGAAACCATGATTCTTCGATGAATAACAAGTGAATAAAAATAGCATTTATTTCACATAAATCTTTTGTAACATTATTATAAATGTCTTTACTGTCCTCTTTGATCAATTTAATTCGTCCTTGCTGAATAAAATGATCAATTCCTTTAAAAAAAATGTTACTGACCCCAAACTTATACAATAGTGTACATCCATAAAAACTTGAACCCAAAATTTTGATATTGAATTAAAAATCAATGTATTCATCAACTGCCGACATTGTCTTAAAATTTGACTTATTTTTCTCCAGAACTGCAAGATAATGGAAACGCCGGACCAGGATCTGACAGACTTCACTAAGTGCTTGGCCATTATGGTGGAGGAGATCAAAGCACAGAAATTGCAGGTTGGACTCCATCTCTCCTCAGCTGCATCTCTGTAAATCTGTCTGTTTCTTTTTTATGCTTCAGACCCATTCCCTAACTTTTTGACCTCATTTGCACCCAGTATTAATATCCATCTCAGGTGATCAGACCACAGGTGGTCAGTGTTTTGTGACTGGATTATTAAAACCCCATTCGGTGGCAGTCAGGAACATATGTGACTACTTTGCATTTGTAGCATAAAAATCCTCTAACATATTGCAACTCACTTGGCAGTCAACCATTGTGCTAAAACAATAGCTGTAAAAGAAAATAATGTTTAAAATAAAAAATATATATCCAATTTAGTTACCCAAGTAAAAAAGTAGTACCCTTTACCATACTTTTAAAAAGAGTACTTATTTAAAATACTTTAATAGAATTTACTTAACAGTGAACTGAATGTAATTGTCTTAGACACTTAGTTAAGTGCATTTTAATTGTAGTTGAATGAAAATGTATTATAGTTTAAATTTATATTAAATGCAGTTAGTTGAACTTCACAGTGATTTTTTTTGACCCACCTTAAGTATGACTTAAGTTCATCTTTATTTGTAATTTCATATGAATTTCCATTTAGCACATTTCAAATACTTGTAATATCGATCTACACACTACAGTTAAAATTATAATTAAGCACTTTACATGTGCTTTAGTATGTTAGTCAACACATCAGTGTGCTTCTACTCTCAAAAGATTATTAAAACAAGTATTTATAATGTGCTTTGAAAGTTTTAATTTGACAAAATGCACTTTTTAAGTTTGTTAAGAAACAGCCAGGAAATGGTGTTATCTTTCAGTTAAGGGACCTTTTTATTTCATTAATTTTATATTATCTGCCAGGACAGATTTTAAAAAAATATATACCTTCAAGATCTGAAATACTCTACATGTGCATATTCAGTACATTTAAGCGCACTTCTATTTCACAAGGGTTGTGCAGAAAAAAATGTCAATGTGCTTTTCAGAAGTAATTTTGTTTGCTAATTTATTTGACTTTTTGTGCTTTATCAACATGCACAAGGTAAGAGACCAAAGCAGTAAATGATGTATGTAGTCAAAATAATGGTCCAATCTCAAGTGGTCACTGAAAACTTATTTGAAATGCATGTTACTAGCAGGTTTAAACAGGGCCTTTGTGACTCCATTTCAAAGTGTGTTACTCTGTCACACTGGAATGCAGGAATATGTGTACTAAAATACAAAACCTAAGTACTGAGATGAGTACATTACAATAGTAAAAAAGTGGAACTCAAGTTAATTGTAAAAACAAAAAAGTCGGAAGGATAGCGGTTTCATTTTCACTCGTTTTTTTTATTTTTTATACCTGTCAAACATAAAAGGTGAGCTCACACCTCAGCTTCAGTGTGAATTCACATCCTACAGGAGCTGTCAGAGAGGTTTTGTATGGATATTGTATGTGTGTGCCTGTCTGCTCCTTTTCTAAACCCCAGCCTGAGCTCCAGGCTTGTCAGACTGTCTGTTGGTCCTCACAGAGATGCCCATCACCGTCACAGACACTCCAGAGTTTTACCAATATACGAGTCTCAAGCTCATTCTATATGCATACTACGGCCTTCTTGCTTCTTCCTATTGTGTTTATATTCACCTCTGTCTCTCAGCGCTACCTTTTGTGTCTTCAAGCACTCACAAAAGACAAGTAACACTTCTAAAAGTGAATAAGCTTTGTGCTGAAGGTCACTGAGGTAACGATCAGTCAGTCTTTGGATATCTAAAACATGAATACAAGTATTAAAATATTTATTTATCTGCTTGTTTTAAAGCGTCGACTCCAGTTTGTTGGTTTCAGCCTGCAAGTTTTTGCTGGAAATGTTTGAACTGATGTATTAAACTTTGCAGGTAAATACTTGCAAAGTACAGCATACTTTCACTTTATGACTTCAGACTCCAAGTACAAGTTGCGAACAAATCATAATTTCTGTTTCACTTTTAAGAAACGTTTTGCAATCAGTCCACATACAGTGGGGGAAAAAAGTATTTAGTCAGCCACCAATTGTGGAAGTTCTCCCACTTAAAAAGATGAGAGAGGCCTGTAATTTTCATCATAGGTATACCTCAACTATGAGAGACAAAATGAGAAAAAAAAAATCCAGAAAATCACATTGTAGGATTTTTAAAGAATTTATTTGCAAATTATGGTGGAAAATAAGTATTTGGTCAATAACAAAATTTCATCTCAATACTTTGTTATATACCCTTTGTTGGCAATGACAGAGGTCAAACGTTTTCTGTAAGTCTTCACAAGATTTTCACACACTGTTGCTGGTATTTTGGCCCATTCCTCCATGCAGATCTCGTAATTACAGAGGCACTGTAACATGAACAATTTATGTGTCAGATGCCTCATAAGTCCCGCTATTTAAATGAGCCAGTGGGGGCTGGCAGTGAAGAGTTGATTACCCTCTGTGCATTTTAAAGAGTTTTTTGTCACGTAGAGTTGTTGGATCTCACAGAGTAATGGGTACATTGCAGTATTCAGACAAATGGTCCCGGGAGCAAATATCAAAGACATTCTGCCAAGTCAACGTTTTCCGGTCCGCACTGTTCCCTCGGAATACTTTCCATAATGTATTACTCTGTTGTTTAGTGAAGACGGACATAATTTTTGGCTGCAGTGGGAAAGAAAAAGCTATGCTGCAACTTTGCAAAAGCACTTTCAGAACATTTATCATCAGCTTGCAGAACCTATGTCCCACAGTTGCTCATTTGTTTGTCTGTTCGTTCATTCATTCATTTGTGTATTTGTGTATTCGTTTGTTGAAGCAACAGCACTTTTAAAAAAATGTATTCCAGAGTTGCATAAATAAACTTGATCCACTACTTTGCACCCACGATTACTGATTTGTTTGACTGTTCGTTCATTCATTCGTTCATTTGTTTGTTTGTTTGTTCAATTGTTTGTCAATTTTGAACATTTATCCTGGAGTTGCATAAAGTCATCTCAATCTACATTTTTTGCTCCCACAATCACTCATTCTTTTGTTTGTTTGCTCATTAATCTGTTCATTCATTCATTTCTTTGTCCATTCATTCACTTTTTTAGTGAAGTAGCATTTTATGAAAAATATAGAGCACTTGGAGTTACATAAAAAAATGTGTGTTCGTTAATTTGTTTGTTTGTTTGCTCACTTGTTTGTTCATTTGTTTGTGCAATAGCATTTTAAGAACATCTATCCTGCAGTTTCTCTGCTGCTTTGCTCACACAATCATTCATTTGTTCGTTCATTCATCTGTTCGCTCATTCATCTGTTCATTTATTCGTTTGGATAGTTTTTGTACATTGTTTGTGCAACATCACCCACAATCACTCATTCATCTGATCAATTTGTTTATTCGGTGGTTAATTGATTTCTTTGTTTACTCATCTACCATCTTTTTGCAGATAGACACCATCGTAACCCTGGGTGGTCTTGGAGGCCGCTTTGACCAGATCATGGCCACGGTGGAGACCTTGTTTCATGCCCAGAAGATGACCGATCTGCCTGTGGTGGTTATACAAGACCGTTCTCTGGCTGTCCTCCTCCAAGAAGTAAACACTTCTCTCTCTCTCTCATTAGCATGTACTAATCAGTGTTTGCACTTGTGTGCTTTCGACATCCTGATTGCGGCACTTAATGATCAATGGTGATATTAAGCAATTAACAACTGCAGAGACACTTTACTGCCTCTTCTGCATTGTTTCCTGTTTGTGCACTTTTGAAAGGTCACAGCTCTTGATGCAAAAATGCGAAAGATATTGCTTTGTCAACATTTTAATTCAACACCACTATACAAAGCAAATAAAGGCATGTGAGAGATGCATGTGTGTATTTTATGATGTTTTAGAGATCACTGATCAGACCAGCTCATATTTGCACAATAACACCATATAGTACATGAAAAGCCCTTGTTTTGAACTTTGTAGACATGTACAGAGAATAGTAAGAGGTTTTAATCTTGTCCAACTAATAAGAAAACCTAACAGAATTGCTCGGACTACATTACTTTGCATTCTGTATGAGAATATTTAAACAACCTCTGAGGCTCAATGAGAATAGGACATTGAGATGATTATGAGAATCTTAATCTATCGGCTCTTGTAATGGGCCAGAAATTTAAATGAATGCATCGCAGTCTATATAAAGATATCCTTGACTGATTCAACCCCTCATAAAGCAGACTTATAAAACATGAATTCAGTTTTCTGTCTGTGCAGCACTTATTTACTGCTATTCCTGGCTTTTCAGAGACAGATCAGAATTAGTTTTAAATAGTCAAACTTTGAAGTATGCACAACGCACGTTTAGATTCAAATAAAATAGCATCGATCTTTCTCAGTGTAATAGGTGGTAATTATTACCTAAATAATAGTTATTGGAACATCCAGCCAATTTGCAAGAATATCTTTAATTTTGCATGATTCGTCGTTCATCATACTTTTAAGTAAGTGTGTGTGTAAGTAGACAACAATATACTGCTTTAGAAACGTGATAATTTAAAGTATTACAGTATTGAACTAGATTGTTGTTTGTGACGAGAACTGAGAACAGCATTACAAATAGTAGGTTACCAATGCCTCTGCGGGTGAGAAAGTTTTAAAATTAAGCTTTTCTGACAGTTGAGTTCTGCAGTGGAGGAGCGTATATGTGATTTTTGAGTCTCTCTCAACATGTTTATCAGATAATATTACATTTATAAACAATTCTAAAACTACCAGCTGCTCCAGACTGGTTTAAGATGGTTAGTGCTAATTTGGTTCTAAGCAAGCTGGCGGACTTAAGAATGTACTGCTCGCACTATTCTATTCAGGTACAATGATTGTGGTAAACACAATATAAGGTATAAGGTATTCATATGAATGGCATACTATATTTCAAATATTCTGAAGTCATACGATAACTTTAGACAGGGATTTAAAGTCCCCCTGTAGTCAAATATTTTATCCCTTAAAGGGGTCATATGATGCTTTTTTAAAGATCATTATTTTGTGTATTTGGAGTAACAGAATATGTTGACATGCTTTAATGTTCAAAAAACACATTATTTTTCAAATACTGTACATTATTATAGGTCCTCTATGCCCCGCCTCTCTCAAACACTTCGTTTTCTACAAAGTCCCTCCTTCCGACAAGCACAGTCTGCTCTGATTGGCCAGCTGACCCAGTGCATTGTGATTGGCCGAACACTGCAAGCACTCGTCGGAAATGTAACGCCCCTTACCATAATCGCGAGCTTCATCTTTCAAAATAAATGTAAAGACAGTAAATAATGTCATTAGTTTTACCATGAGTTCAAGTCCGAAAGGGGAACAGACACAGTAATGATGCAGTACACAAGCCACGGTTAAGACAGCTGACTCCACTTTGATGTGATGCTATCTAACATGCTGGAGAACATCATCAAAAAAATCTTCCTCCTACCTTATTTCTGTCCTGAGATATTGAATGTCAAATAAGACAGATATGAAAAATGTATCTTTCCTGAGCAACCACATTTTTATCAGCTATTTCTCAGCAGGAGAATGTCCAAATGAAATACTTTTTCCACTGAAAGTACAGAAAGTTTTCTATCAAACGATACCAACATTTTGGCTCTCCTTGCTATAGTCTTCGAGTTATGAGCCATTATTTTTGTGTATGTCACTCAGAAAAAACATCAGCTTCAGTGAGGCAAAAATGCCCTCAGGGCTTTAAGGGTTAATGTCACTTCTTGATGTCTCGCTATATTAATATTTTGACTGAGCAGATCTTAGTATTTCAAGTTCGTATTTTCCTTTTCTGAGATGCCAGCAGATTGTATGAGAACAGACTGTAACAAAAGCAGTTAGATTACCTTAAAAATTATGGAAAATAAAAATGCTGCCTAATTTATCCCTCTGAATACACAACAAATGCATGAAGTAACTGAACAAACTGTGAGAGATTAGATTGGCTTTTTAAGATATTATGAATGTTTGTGTTTTAGCTACATGAGCACGGCGCCTACCTGGTGGACAGCTTGTGGGATTGTGCGTCAGAGCTGCTGAAGGACTGGGAGAGTATGATCAGCCTGCTGCTGGATGAACCTTACCCTGGAGAGGAGGGTACATGGCTATCAAATCCACTCACTTTCATCTCTCACAGGGTTTTTTGTTTCTGGATCAGAATTTGGCTAAAAATATTTTTTTGCCTAAACTACTCAAACACATGAAACAAAACATACTTACAGTCGCTGATTCAGAAGCGCCAGATTGTCATAGCAAAGTCAGAATTACCTCCTCTCCTAGGTTCATGAAACGGTCGTCCATAAAATGCATTGCTGTTCTGTTGTAAGTAATCTTGAAGATTCCTAAATGCATCTACTTTCGGAAGGCCAAATAAAGTGCTTTTGCTTTCGCCTAGAAACACACTTAGTCTCCCTGACATGACTGCTTCAACACTGCTGTTACTGAAACCACGCCTTCTTTCTTTGCATGCACATTTGGGCGCATTATGCAAATATGCCCACATAGTGAGGTAGATATGTGGGGGTGTGTTAGAACGAGCCGTTTTAGGGGGGTGTGGCAGAGTCTTAACTTTGATAAAGAATATCTCTTTGGTTTTGAGACTTTAGTCTTTGCAACTTCAGGAATCTTATCTATTCACGAACAGCTTGTAACACTCCAAAGAGAAAGGAAAACTTGAAATCGCATCATATGACCCCTTAAAAACTTATCATTGAACATCAAAATGACATATTTAAATGTTTTTTCTTGTGAAAATAATTTTCTCATGCCTTAAAATAGCTTGAATGTAACTCTACACCCTTGCCTCATTTACTATACGCGGATCTATGAATATGCAAATTAATCCCGCCTCCACTCAGTCACACCAGCTAGGCCTCCTGATCCACTGAACTGTAGTAACCACAAAACAATGGCATACACGGATAATGACTGATAAAACTATGTTTTTACTAGCGGACAACTACAGTGAATACTGTAACATTCGTTAAAGTTACTTACTTGATGATGTTGTGTCCTAAAATGCCTTGAAGACTCGAATACAGGCGTTTGTGATTGTTAATTCGTGCCCGCGAGCATACGCATGTGAAGTGCTGCGGGAGAGGTGCGTCTGACTCCGGGCTACTTTTACACTGTTGCCACGGGTTATAATGCAAGTTAGCGGTTCTAAATTCACATTAAACCACAGCTTCATGGGATTTTTTGTTCTGATTTATTTTTAGTTTTGTCCTTGTATTGGTATATTTTGCATGCTAGTGATAGGAATCGATCCCTTGACGTGATTGGTTATTGGTTTGTGACGTAGCAAACCAAGGGCTGTTTCAAACCATATTTCTGGGTCAGCCTTTGGGAAACTACAGTTTTAAGGAGAAAATACTCAGCAATGGTGTTGATTAATAGATTGGCACATGGTTTGTCTAAAAGCATATTAAAAACACCATAAAGACAAATAAACAACATAAAAAACTTGATTTTCACTACAGGAGGACTTTAAAGGGGTAGTTCTGTCATTATTTTCTCATGTCTGCTAGATTTTCAAACAGAGTCTCATTCCATTCTATGACCTTCTCCTGCTCTTTTGCTCACACTTACAGGGCAGACAGCACCATCTGAACATGAACACTGGCTTGGAAGGGAAATGGTGTAGTCTGGTTCCTGTGGGCAGCCCTTGTCTAACTACCACTTCTGGGCTTAAATGCAACTTGGGTGAGTCACGTGCCTGTAGGCCACAAGTCTGTCCACCCACTCAAACACCAAACACGCACACACACACACACACACACACACACACAAACGGACATCCCAGAGGAATGTCTCCCAGTCTGCACCATTCTCTGTGCTCTATTTACATTGCCTGTCCTAGATAGGAGACATTAATTACCCCTGACAGCTCAAATCTCCAGCAAACTCCCACTGATGTTACAGTTGATGCAGTTTGTCAGGCCTAGATTTAGAAAGGGCTCACATTGACATCATTGTATTTTAGCTTCTCAATAGCATTTGCTTTTGAATTGTTCATTTTGTTTCATAAAATAAAAACACTATTTCCTCCAGGAATGGCCCATTGAGAGGATGGCTCCCGGATTAAACAAATGAAAAGAAACAAACAAGAAAAACTGTTTTGAGGTCTGTGCACTGTGTACTAGATATACTGCACTGTGCAATCCATCTTCACTTCAATGCTAGACAGTTTTTGCTTCCGTTTTAAATTAATTAAAGGAACATGGAGGATTTTTATGCTTTTCTGATATTAAATGTGAAGTGTGTATTTGCTGCATGACCAAGATCCCCAAAATCTTGCAGAAAGTATTATTTTCAAACAGGTTTCAAGCATTGTCTTTCATTGTTCAAAAAAACAAATGGTTTGAAGAACCTACACACTTCACCTTTAAGGATCAACTTTGCCTTTTTCTTTGAAACCGATTCAAACCTTGGTCATCTAAAAGCTTGTCTTGAGTGGTTATGAAGGGTTGTAGCTCCGAGTGGGTGAAAGTGGGCCGCCTCCTACGTGCATTAAATGTTAAAGGTGTGCCAAACGACTGCTCTGACTGAAGACAGAAGGAATAGTAATGTAGCCCAACTGTTTGCCTTTGATCTGCTAATGCAAGCTGTCAACGAGAATAATCTCCAGCAAGTTTTCTGCGGAGGCCGGGGCTCGTTGTGAAAAAGCAAGCGCCCCTCCTCCTGTTAAATCCTGCAGAAGGCACGGGGTTGTTGTTGTGGTGGGACTGAAGTGACAGATACATGACTGAGAAGTTTAGCTTTATTGTGTCAGTGGCTAGCTGCTGTTTCAGTGAAAGGAGGATTTTACATCCAATTGTGATGACTCTGGACTATGACCTTTGACCTTGACTTCAAAACAAACAGCTTTAATAAGCTGAGTGGTGTAGGGGTTTTGAAGAAGTTGGCATACTGTGAATGAAACATATTTATGTGTAAAAAGCCTTTAACTGGTCTGTAGAAAAAATGGGCCTGTATGATAAGTTTAGATTCAAAATGCTTTTAAGTGATATAACCAACATAGGTTTACTTTAAAAAATATCTCTAAAATCTGCATTTTTGCAAAACTCCGCAAATGCACCTATATGATTCACTGCAGTCGCACTTTCAGTTTTCTCACAAATTATGATTACAGCTGCAGCGTATCGGTTAATAAATACTTATTTTTGCACATTTCATTGCAAAATACTTTATGAACACAAAACATTTTTACTGTTGTACATTTGTAAATAATACATTTTGATATTTGCATCATATAACCAGCTCCATATGCATTGCTTTTTTGACATAGTAAACTTGCTCAGTGGCTCACCTGGTTCAGTGTTGCACTTGTGATGAGGAGCACTCAGGTATGAGTCCTGTGAAACAGAAGATATAATAAAACAGCTCAAATACTTTTAAATACATTTTAGTGGAAGCAAACTAAACTGGCACAGTTGCCTCAGCAAATGCATTTTTATCTATTATCTTTATGTTTGCTTTTTTAACACTATCAATTAGGCTTATGGTAGGGTTTTGTGTAGGTGGAACAGTATTTTCAAATGCAATATAGTATTAACCTTTTAGCGACACTCACTGGACATGTATTTTTTTCGAACTGGCCTAATAAATACAGCAACTAATGTAATAAAACTTTGCCAGATTCATATTCATTTGTTTCAGATAAAATGAAATGTGCTTTTAGCACCATTCACTCTGGAAAAAACAAGCAACTTAAAGGTGGGGTAAGCGATTTCTGGTAGCCAATGTTGACATTTGAAATCACCAAAACAAACATGCCCCTACCCCAAAAGGGTCTTGCCCCTATTTTGATAGCTCCGCCCCACACATACGTACGCAACCCAGGCAACGATTAGTTCTGTGAAACAAACCAAAACCAATGTTGCACCGTGTCTACACCGGACGCGAGTGGCGCGGCGCGACAAAATACTATAGAACTCATTATAATCAGTGATGCTGTCTACACCAGTGGTTCTCTAATCTGTCCTGGAGTACCCCCAGCCCTGCACATTTTGTATGTCTCCCTCATCTATCACACCTGATTCAACTCATCAGCTCATTAGTGGAGACTGCAAGACCTGAAGTGGGTGTGTCAGATATAGGGAGACATACAAAATGTGCAGTGCTGGGGGTACTTCATGGAGAGGTTTGAGAACCACTGGTCTACACCATAGATATATATACATATCTATGGTCTACACTGGATGCGACGCGGCACGACAAATCCCCAACAGAAAACTGCTGCTGCGTTCTATTTATGACGTATTGACACAAATTTCAAATTATTTTCAACGGTCGCTTTGTCGCATCCAGTGTACTAGACAGACTTTTGCTGTTTCGGCGCAGACACGGTGTTACTCACCTTTCGAGAAGAAACAAAGCAACCTCGGTGTAACGAATCAGCTCATGGGAAATATGAATAATTAATCATAACTAGTTATAATTAATTATGAATATTTTAGATCCGCTGTAGATATTTAGCTGACCTCTCAGGGTCAACTGTCTTGTCAATTCTAAGAACGTTAATTTCCTGGTTAAAGGAAATAACTTTCTTACTGTACAATTCTACAAAAGCTTGTAGCATAAATCTGCATGATTAAGTGACTCCAGTTATGAGCAAACAATGAACCACGTCAAGTGTGATACAAGTAAGGTTTTATTAACTACATAAACACTTAAACTAGTCTAACATACAACATAAACGCATAAATTGGTCTAACATCCTACATAAACACATAAACTGGTCTAACATACACATACAATAGTTGCGCCCCCAACATTTGCATATACCCGCCCATGTTCTATGCCAGCCGCCAGCCGAACCTGCACAGCTGAATCATCAGAAGTTCTGCAGGTATTGGGAAGAAACAAGCGAGGATAATAGCGAAAATGGCAGATCATGGAAATAAATGTTATGTTCCAGGCTGTGCAGGGGATGTGATGTGCAGGGATGGGTTTGTGTCTGTATTCAGAAAGGCACGGAAAACAAATTTCGAATAAAATAACGCGAGCCACTAAAGGGACATGGTTAGCTGCTTGCTAGTGGTAGCCTGTTACATTGAGCAAGTGCGATCACAAATCTCGAAAGTGAAAGTAAAAAGTGATCGTGCATTATGCGGCTCCCTAATGCCCATATTTTATATACAGTATAATTACCCAACGATATAACTGCGAGAGACAGTATTGAAATATATATTTTCCCTGTGTTTCCTTCCTACTGTGAGAGCTACTGAAATGAGCCGCACTGTGAAACAGCCAATCAGAGCAGAGCTCAACATTATTATTCATGACCTTTCCAAATAAGGTAAAAACAGACCATTTCATTCTAGGGACAAATCCTAGGGATGTAAATGGACATGTAAAACCGTTTCTGGAGAATTGTTGCCCTTACCTAAGCCACATACCTTCTATGTAGATATCAGAGAACAATTTAAAATATTGTATCAATGCATTCTATG
>NW_015506190.1:11509-20655 GCF_001515645.1 Sinocyclocheilus grahami | reverse complement strand
AATAAATGTTATGTTCCAGGCTGTGCAGGGGATGTGATGTGCAGGGATGGGTTTGTGTCTGTATTCAGAAAGGCACGGAAAACAAATTTCGAATAAAATAACGCGAGCCACTAAAGGGACATGGTTAGCTGCTTGCTAGTGGTAGCCTGTTACATTGAGCAAGTGCGATCACAAATCTCGAAAGTGAAAGTAAAAAGTGATCGTGCATTATGCGGCTCCCTAATGCCCACATTTTATATACAGTATAATTACCCAACGATATAACTGCGAGAGACAGTATTGAAATATATATTTTCCCTGTGTTTCCTTCCTACTGCGAGAGCTACTGAAATGAGCCGCACTGTGAAACAGCCAATCAGAGCAGAGCTCAACATTATTATTCATGACCTTTCCAAATAAGGTAACAACAGACCATTTCATTCTAGGGACAAATCCTAGGGATGTAAATGGACATGTAAAACCGTTTCTGGAGAATTGTTGCCCTTACCTAAGCCACATACCTTCTATGTAGATACTATGAGGTGTAAATATTGAATAGTAATTGCCTTTTTGCTATTTTGCTCTAATTGTGGACAGTTGTGACAATTATTTTACACTAATTGCGTTTTTGTTCTTGCAAAAGAACTGCTTAAGATTCTCCATTTAGTGGATTTTCTGTAAAGAGTTTGTAAACTTTGAGTCTGCTGTCTATTTTAATGAAGTCTGTTCTAAGTTGTGGTGTTTAATGATTAATGTTGACCTTTAGTGTTCTAATGAAGCTTTTGGTTGCTATACCACTACTTGATGGAGAAAGTAGCTTGTTGTTGGAAAAAAGTGTACTGAAAAAATGTAGTCACTAGTTTTAATTAGTCCCCAACACCGTACTGCTACTGTATGCTAATCAAGCTAATGTTAGCCTTTGCTGCTAATGCTAACGCTCTTTGACATTGCTTGTTTGTGCTTGTGTTTCTGAGAGGTTTTTCTCACCTCATCATGTAAAGCTATTGAAAGTTTTGTTGAATTTGTGCAATTTTGGGGATTAAAAAATTCCATCCAAACCCAAGAAATAAAATAATTTTTATAGGACCCATATAACTGAAAATACATCTTCTAGAAAGTTCAGATCTGAGTTTTTCAACAATTCAACTGTTTAAGTGGTGACTAAATGTTCTACAACTAAAGGCCTGTTCACACCAAGAACAATAAGTATAACAATAAATATATCTATAAAGTTTTTTTAAAATCTGTGTAATTCTATGAGAATAGGGAAGTCCACACCATAACTATAAGCAGGGCCGTTTCTAGGCATAGGCGAGCTAGGCGGTCGCCTAGGGCGCCACCCGCTGAAGGGGCGCCAATGAGTGAACGTACTGGCACTTTTAGCAGGTTTGTGATAAAGAGTGGCACGGTCACCCTGAAATATGACTGCCGCCCCCACTGGATCCCCCAACATTATTGGGCTAGAGTGCTGTCAATCTAACGATGCCTGTATGCCACTAGATCAGAGTGCTGTCAATTGCTGCTTGATTGTTGCATGCAAAGTTTGCATTTGGAGCGCTCAACAACGCCATTAGATCAGTGGGCTCTGTCAGTGCTTTGGCAAGGTAACACTTTTTTTTGCCATGCAATAAAGCTAAGTTCAAAGGCTAATTTAAAATATTGGTACAGTAAATAAAGTGCACAAAATCAATATTTTGTTTAGGCAGTATTTGTGGCACTTTTGTGGCACATTTGTCCAAATATTTGTGGCAGATTTGTCCAAAAGGTGTGCGTTTTTTGCGCCAGTGCATTGTTTAAGGATCAGCGTGTCATGTAATATTCCCATATAAATTTTAACATCCAGTTAAAAAATATCTGTATAGTAAAATTCGTTAATTCACGAGATCAATACATCCTTTATTAGACCGCTTTGTCGAGTTAAATGCATCCTTACGGAGGTGTCGAAATGCTGAATCAATTCATTCACTTCCAACAGCGCTTAATGGGAGCAGTGTCATAGAGGGCAGAGCGTCACGTTATTTAAAGGGGACGTTAACACGTTAACGAGTAGCAAATGATTAAGTAGCTGCATTGGTTACTTTTATGCCACTGATAAAGCTTTTATATGTAGTTTGTAAAAAAGGGGTTTTATAGGTTTGACTGAAATAATAATGCAATAACTGACACTTTAAATCAATGTTTCAAGAAACAACAACAAAAAAATTGACCAAAAACAGATAAAGACAAAAAAGTAGCCTTTGATAATATCTAAACAATATGTAGTAGTATAGTATATAGTATCCAAATCAAAATGTAATAAAATTAATTTATGTGTGATTTATGTGTAAATTATGTGCAATGTCTTAGCCACTAGGGACTGTTACACAGGGCTAAACAGGCGTCTAGTGGCAACACAATGATATTACAGATACTAAATTGTGCAAAATGTTTATCTTAACAATCAATTTACAAATAATGCATTCAGATTTGTGGAACTCAATGCACTGAATCTCCACAAATTAGTGTAGTTACTATGACAACCAATTTGAATGTGACAAGCAACTGGTGTATGAAAAGAATTATATATATATATAATAGGGATTTTGCCTAGGGCGTCAAATTGGCTAGAAACGGCCCTGACTATAAGGAACACAATATCATTGGATTCCCTTTCAGAATAATTTTTTCCAGCTGAACATTCACAGCCAATCAGAATCCATCCTGCTTTAGCTTGAGCATTTAAAGCTGCAGACGACAAAACTTCAGTGTGCGTCTGTAATAAACAGAATGTTATGGTTTATTGGTAGTTGTAGCTATCTTTCTTGATGTAAATGGTCCTGTATTAATTAATTAATTAATTTAAAAAGGTTGTTGAACTAGTTACTAAAAACTAAACAGTTTAATGAAATTCTTAACTACTTGCAAGATCCACATGTTTTGAAAGCAAGATTTTAAAGGAAAATAGAGAGTTAATTTAAGTAAATGTTTCTTCAGACCTTTTAGCTTTAAAGTGTTGTTCTCTAGTGGACTTTGGGGTTAGAACCTCATAGCGGCACTCATTCAAACCTTTCGATTCAGCTTTTCTAGCGCAAGCCAGTATATTGCTTCCCTCCTCTTCAGCTGCACCTCTACAGATGATGGCACTTGCAACAGAAGCCCTGCTAACCCCAGATTACGACACATCCAGCACAAAGTGATGCTGAAGAGACCCTTCTGCTCAGATGGTCAAGGCTTCTGCTGCTTTACTGGATACGATTTTTGTGTCCATTGAAAAGCACGCTTTGTGTGAGAGATGTCATTGAAGGCAGTGTCTTCCCAGAGGTTATGGGTAATTCATTAAAGACTGTTTAATGGGCGCCCGCTGTGGCCCTGAGTGATTTAGAACCTCAGACTCTCATTCTTGGTAATAGCGGCAGAATGGGATGACTTTACGGCCCATTACTATTCTGCTCCCTTGATATTGCTGTAGGGGTAGATATCAAGGCCAAATATTAAAGTTAGTCATCAGGCCAGGGAAGGAGCTGCATTTCGAGAGGGTAATCATGATGGCATTTAGATTTTTGACAAGAACTCCATAGAGCACTGAAAGGGAGGCTCGCTAACACCTGAAGAGACCTATAAAAATGTATACAGCTCAGTCATGTAATGTTGCATGTACTGTTCAAATTCAAATTGAGCCTTTAAAAACAGCTGACGCTGATGCACCTCCAGATCATTCAAATTAAGCAACTGCATTTTGAGTTTTTAAAGTCACATGGCAGATAATGAGTTTGCTTGATATCTTGTCGCTGTTTTGTTGTTTAGTGTGCTTTTTAACTGCTTGTCATACTGAAAACAGAATATTTGTGAAGCTACTTTGAAACTGTAAATTGCAAAGATACACAAATTAAAGTAACAAATGCAACCCTTTAAAAAAATCTAACTGACATCTTACTGACCCAAAACTGTTTTTAATATACAATTGAGCATCTCTGGAGAGACCTAAAAATGGCTGTCCACCAACTTTTACCATCTAACCTGACAGAACTGGAGAGGATCTGCAACTTGGAGGAATGGCAGAGGATCCCCAAATTCAGGTGTGAAAAACTTGTTGCATCTTTCCCAATAAGACTCATGGCTGTATTAGATCAAAAGGGTGTTTCTACTAAATACTGAGCAAAGGGTCTGAATACTTAGGACCATGTGTTATTTCAGTTTTTCTTTTTTAATAAATCTGCATAAATGTCAACAATTCTGTGTTTTTCTGTCAATATGGGGTGCTGTGTGTACATTAATGAGGAAAAAAAATTAACTTAAATGATTTTAGCAAATGGCTGCAATATAACAAAGAGTGAAAAATTTAAGGGGGTCTGAATACTTTCCGTACCCACTGTATATATACAACAAAATACCATGTAACTAAATATTATGCTTTTAAAAAAGACCTGAAGCTTAAATCCATCAGTCGTTTTTGTTTCTGTTCATTTAAATAAACCGATTCACTAGAATGAAGCAGACTTGTTACTGGAAAAGCTACACTAGTTTAGAAATGCTACTAAAAAACATTTTTGTAAAGTTGTTAGCTTTGCTACTTTAAATTAGTTACATCTCACTGTATTGAAGTGTATGCTAATGCTACACTGTTAGCCTTTACTGCTAACTTTTCCTATTGACATTGTTCGTTGTATTTGTATTTCTTCTTTGAGGGAGGATTAAATCTGCAGATAGGGGAAGCAGAAAATTAAGGGACGCTAACAGACTTCCTTCTGTTCATGTGAATCTTTAAAGGACTTCAGTCACACTGTTCTTCTTGTGTATCTGAGAACTTATATGGGCAAAGCTTGACGTTTTGACCATTTGAAAGCTAATGCCACTCACTTTTTCAAGTGAAAATAATATTACTTTCTTTTCCTTTATCCAGTCCTTCAAGTGAACGATTTGGGAGCTATTGTGGATAATGTCATTGCCTTCCTGACAGGAAATAATACGACATTATATAACTCTCAAAATTGTTGTTCACATGCTGTCCTCTGCACAGCAGTAGTGATTGTCTCTGTTAGTTATGAAGCCTTGAAGGTGGGTCACCGTTTTTTAACATACTGTAATATGCCGTTTTGCTTTGTGTTTACCATATGATAGATCTGGACTGTCTTCCAGACTGAAACGGTGTTACGATCCCATAAGATAAATTACCATAAACCTCTCAGTGGGGTGTTTTTACAGATCGGTCAATGTGAATATTTATTGTGATTACTGTGGTTAAAGCGGGCATTTATAGCTTTGCTGTCAGATTTCAGTTATTACCATAAAGACCTCTGAAGGACAGAATCTTTAGTGTGTGTGTTTTTTCAATGCAGGTAGATGAAAGGACAGCTTGTCTCCTTTTTGCTTTTATTCACTATTTTATCTCTCTTTTACTCCCTCTCCCTCTCGTCACCTACTCTCTCCCTTGTTTTGTTTTGTTCTTTAGCTTTTCCCTCTGCCTCCCAGTGTCTCAAAGGAGAGAATAAAGATTGTTTGAGGGGAAGTCAAGTGAGTCTTCAACAGGAAGCATGGCTCGCTGGCCTGGGGCCAGTGTGAGAGACTTTTGAGCCAGTGCATTATTCCACTTATTACATGGCTACTTACAATAAATTAAGAAATACAATTATAAATCATTATTAAATTTTCTTTATATTTCAAACTATTTTTTTTATTGTGGTATTATGTATTATTTATATAACTAATTGTTTTCTGCATTGTAATGGAATATTTTTCTTGGCTGTAGAAAATAATAAACAAATAATATATTTTTTTAATCAGTTATTCATTTATTTTAAATACAAATAACTCAGTTATTGTAAATAGAAATATTTACAAATCAATATAATATTTATTTATTTATTTATAAAGCTGCTATGTAATAAGATAATGTACAGTCAGCTGGACTATATTCCCTTTAGGAAACATTAGCAGTATAAAATAATGAACTAATAATAATAATAATAATAATAATAATAATCCGTTATTTCACAATAATATTTTAAATAAAAATACTTTCATTTAAACAATAGTTAGTGGCCTTGTAAAACGACAGTGTACAGTCAGCTAGATTATATTCCCTTCAGACTTCAGCCTTTAGCAGTATAAAGTAAACTAAACTAATAAACTAATAACAATAATAATCATAAAGTTAAAGTAAAAATAAAGTTATTTTACATAATAATATTTTCTACTCAGATCAATCAAGATTTTTTTTTAATTGAATAAACCATAATGAAAAATCAGCTGGTTTGTATTCCCAGCTTGTAACAGCATAAAATAATGAACTAATAATAAAATAATCCATTATTTATAGTGAATAAATAAATATTGATTTTTACTGAAAATTTACAAAACAATATTTTGGAAGCAAATGAGTACATACCCGTGTAATAAGGCATAGTGTACAGTCAGCTCTTTAATAATCCCTTCAGGCAATACAAGACCTTTCTCTATCATGTGGTCAATGAAACAAAATTAAATTATATGTATTTTCCTGGCCACCCATGCTAAAAGTAGTGGGCAGCTAAAAACCTGGGTCCAGGCCAGGAAAAAAAAACTTATTGTTGAGACCTGTGTACATGACAAGAAGCCCTTTCTCTAACATCTCGAGTTGCTACGTACAGCAGTTCATCTGTCATCTGTTCTAGAGCAGAAAACATGAAGATTGTAGGTTGGAAGTCGTGAAGCTCATTCGTGTGGAATAATGGGTCTCAAATACCTCTACTCCAGCTCCAGCAGATCGACCAGCATCAGGGACTGACCGCAGAGAGAAAAACCATGCAAACATTAGCCATTCTTGTGTAGACAGGGGGTGCATGGCTGAAAACATTAGTATAGATGTAAAAGGGAAATTAAGACACATGGGAGCTGTCACTGTATGTGTGCAAGTAGCACGTATGAAAGGCGAGAGTGTTGGGGAGGAAATAGAAGCGAAGGCCATTTGCGAAAGAACATTTATATTCCCCGCACAGATGGATACAGGAACAGCTATTCTCGCAGCATGCTGCTGTGATATTTTACTAAGACATAAAACCTGTTTTTGTAGATGGCACTTAAGATTTGCAGTATCTCTATGGTGAGAGTGTGAGATGTGTTATAGTCTGACAAACATATTGATAAATTATGCATCATAGCCTAATCAGACTCAATCAGCCAATTTTAGCAAATTTAAGGTTATATATTTGATCATGTCTTATCCAATCAGATGTATTTGTGCAAAATTACTTAAATGTAGGCAAATTAAGGGTTTTTTATGCATAAAAAAGATGAGCCACAGCAGATGACAACTCAGACTTTACTAACTTCAGAAACATGATGAAAACCGAATCTTTAAAAAGTACACAAAAATATGCTTTTATTCTGCCTGCTTGAAGTGTTGTCCTTCATTTATCCCTGCTTCATTGTGTCTCATCTGTTCAGAGCTTACAGGTTTATGCACAAAAAAACCTGTATGCAAGCAAAATCTGTTTAGTTCAAAATGCAGCATTCTCAATCCTGAATATTGTCAAATCAAATTAATTCTGCTTTCACCAATGATCATATGAGTAAATTGCTCTGTGAATTGCACTGGCTCTATTTGTGCCAAGTTCAGTATCTTTTGAGCAAAAGGAAAGGCTAATTGTTCTCTTAATGGGAGTTTTAAAGGTGCTGTATGCAAGTTTTTGACTCTACTAAAGCATAAAAATACCATAATATGTTTGCAGATATTTAAGAAACATGCCAAGTTAACATATTTGTTTATCTGAAAAACAATGCTACAGTCAGTTATTCTCCTTTGAAAATGTGTGTTCCGGGCCGGAATGTCAGTCTCTGTTTTGGTTTGTAAAACCCGCCCACTGCCAGTTTACCCAATTGTATTTCGGCACCCTGGGTTACCAGTTGGTGGAAAACAGCGTATTTAATTTCATTCATTGTCAGGTGCGCTCGTTCCTGTTGGTGTCGTCAATCTGGCAACCTGCGTGTGCGGCAAGTCTGAGGAGGAGGGGCCCGGTGAAAAAAACCCTCTCCAATATTTTTAATTTGGACTGCAATACCTAATTAAACCACTCGGTGTCAATCCTACATACAGCACCTTTAAAGGGAAAGATGAGGAATTTGTATCATTTGTGTACAATGACTATATTTAAATAGGTCATCTAAATCTAAAATCTAAATCTAAATTTCCGTCCTGTTTAAATGCATGTCATACTGAAGAAAATATATATGATACTAAGATGGCGCCGCAGACGGCAGCCGCAGTGTTTGGCTCTCCAGTGTTTGTACTGTTTTTGTTAGTTTTTCCTGTTTTTTGTTTCTCAAACATGATCAGTTTTACCAGGGATGAGCTGCTGAACATTCGGCAGAACACACCACACAATCTTCTACCGGATTTCGTTTATTCGGACGTTTTGCTGAACGTTGTACTTGGCGGAGCTGCTGCGCTGATCAAGCGCTTCAGGACGCGCAGACGGGGGAAGCGAGCCGGCGCGCTCGTGAAGCTCAGGAAGCGCGGATTCAGAACGCCGTTGCCGAGCATCCATCTGGCGAATCTCCGCTCTCTACCCAACACAACGGACGAACTTCTTCTGCTCTCCCAGACAAATAAGGATTTTTCACACTCTGCTGCTCTGTGTTTCACGGAAACCTGGCTGAATGACGCCATTCCGGACAGCGCGCTACAACTGCCGGGCTTTCAGCTGTTTAGAGCAGACCGCGATGCAGAATCAACGGGGAAATCACGCGGCGGCGGGACATGCTTTTACATCAACGAAAGGTGGTGTACAGATGTTACAGCGTTAAAGAAGATGTGCTGTTCCGATCTAGAAGCGCTTTTCATTAACTGTAAGCCGTTCTATTCGCCGCGGGAGTTTCACTCGTTCATTCTCGTGAGTATTTACATCCCTCCGCAAGCACACGTGAGCTCAGCTTTACAGAAACTCGCTGATCTGATCACAGAGACAGAGCAACAACACCCGGACTCTGTTTTAATCATTCTCGGGGACTTTAATAAAGCAAATCTTTCCCGTGAACTGCCAAAATACAGACAGCATATTACATGTCCCACCAGAGACAGTAGTATACTGGACCATTGTTACTCCACAATAAAGGATGCATATCCCCAGAGCACCAGAGCAGCTGTAGGACTCTCTCACCACTGCCTGGTTCATCTTATACCAACTTACAGGCATAAACTTAAAACCTGTAGT
>NW_015506190.1:9801-11425 GCF_001515645.1 Sinocyclocheilus grahami | reverse complement strand
ACCAATGATCTGGACAAGCTCACGGAATCTGTAACATCATATATCAGTTTCTGTGAAGACATGTGCATCCCTACCAGTACTCATTTAACATTCAACAATGATAAGCCATGGTTTACAGCAAAACTTCATCATCTTCGTCAGGCCAAAGAGGACGCCTACAAAAGGGGGGACAGAGTCTTGTACAATCAGGCCAGAAACACACTGAATAAGGAGATTAGAGTGGCCAAGAGGAACTACGCTAAAAAACTAGAACACCAGTTTTCTGCGAATGAGCCTGCATCAGTGTGGAAAGGCCTGAAAGACATCACCAACTACAAGACACCATCCCCCAGCACTGAGGCCAATCAACAACTTGCTGAAGACCTGAATGAGTTTTACTGTAGATTTGAAACTCCCAGTCTAACACCCCACACCCGCTCTGAACATCTCTCCACACAACCATCAACACCTCCTGCAACCCCCCTATCCCCCACTCATACGTTTCAGATAAGTGAGGATGATGTGCGCCAGGTCCAGTGTTGCCAGATGGGCGGTTTTGAATTTGATTGTGCGAGTAAAATTTGTTTTGGGTGGGTGGACAAAATTTGGGCTGGTTTGGGGTCAGTTTGGCGGGTTTCAAACATATAAATTGCATAGGCTACTTGTTTAACAAACAAGCCCATGTATGCATGTACTGCATCCAATCAGTCATCACAACGTTACTACTACTACACACACACACACACACACACACTGCAGAGGCGCTGGTGCTGATGTAAACGTGGACAGCCACACTTCACGAGGGCTCAGCAGACATACGTTATGATTCATGAGTGACAAGTTTTTAGCGTGATAAGTTATAATGTATCTGATTTTGAATGACTGTATATTTAAGTAATCACAATGCCTAAATATAAGTTAAAGAGTGGGAGAGTGACTCAACTCTCAAATCGTGAATTATTGTGGAGTGAGATGACACGAAGGCTCTATCACTGCAACTCCGAAATCAGAGCACATTTGAATTAATTAATCAAAAACGAAACTAAATATCTTGGTTTATACGATCTTTTATCTTTTAAACGGTGCAGATTGATAAATCCTTGAAAACTGCTAGACTTTATTAGTTTTGACTGTTCAAAGTTCTGTATTAGGCTATGTTCTACAATATGAACTTAACAAGAGGCTTCCTCTAGTTATGTAAAATTATAGAGTGACACGAAGGTAAGCGCATTATTGTTGTTGTTATTTTTTTTTATTGTCGGATTATAATTTAGTATGTATCAATGCATGACACATTTTTGACTGTCATTATGTGTGCATGAACGAGTGTGAAATGCTAATTACGTTGCTTTTTCCTGTCACTTATATTGTTCACTTTTTGCATTTAAATTGGATTATTCTGACTAACATAAAAAAATTATGCATGTGTTGTTTCGAGGGTATCGGTTAATTTATTGATTGCCGTTTTGACTGTTTGCTTGCATATTTTATTCATGTTCGGTAGCCTATTTCTCTTTAATGTAGGCTATTTGCCCCGATTTGATTCGTTACTGGGAAATTTATCTAACGTTATATTTATATATATATATATAAAAAAAAATTTAAGGAGTTAAAAATGGCCCTTATCAGCCTTGATTTACATATT
>NW_015506190.1:7775-8199 GCF_001515645.1 Sinocyclocheilus grahami | reverse complement strand
TCCTTGTATGTGCAAACATACTTGGCAATAAAGCTCTTTCTGATCCTGATTCTGATTCTGAAAACAAGAATCCACGTTAATTAACCTTAATCATATTAATTTTAATAAACATACATTGTAGGTGTTTTGTTTTTGTCTTCATTCTTAAACCATTCTGACCTGATTCAGCCTGAGCTGGTTTATGTTGATTGTAACATCATTCAGTCGGAAAAATTTCCAAAAAAAACCTCTTAAACCAGCCAACAGGCTAGCCTCACCAAAGTCCAGCTACAACCAGCTTAGGCTGTTTAAAGCATTTTTTCAGCTAGGTTAACATTTTAGACCTTCAAAGAAAGTGGTACAGAAATGATACCTCCAATTGTGTGGCTTTTCGATTTGTTTTGGACTTGGGCCATGAAGTAACTAACTTTTGCATGGCAAGCAC
>NW_015506190.1:5756-6625 GCF_001515645.1 Sinocyclocheilus grahami | reverse complement strand
AAACAAAAATTAATTTGAGTTAGTTTTGGATTAATTATATTCATTGTAAAAAAAATTATTACTGCAATTATTTATCAAAACTTAAATTTCAACATTACAATAAGTAAACGTAAAGTTCAGTTGGATATTTAAGTTATCTCAACAAATTTGTACAGCAGTTTCCCTAAGTTAAGTTTTTATTTCAGTTTTCTACATATAAATATATTTTTTACTTTTCATTTTACTTTTCATGAACAATAATAACACTGTGGTATTATGTTAAAATCTTGTTTGTTTTTCTGAATCAGGAAGGAAATGGGGAAAAGTACTTGTTCAGTCAGGGAGAAAAACATTTTAAATCATTTTATCTGAAATCATAACCTCTCCACCTAGGGCGATAATAAAAATAAATGAGCTGGCCGCTCGGGTTGTGGGGTCACATGAGAAAACGATCAAAGATTACTAAGCGCACCTGTGTTGGTGAATCAATACGCTGTCGTTGGTGAGGCCAAATAGCTCAAAGATTTAGTTAATGCCATTAGCTTGCAAGGGAGTAGGTCAAAACGGGACAAATACTAGTTACAACTGACAAAATAAACTAACCGAAATTGCATGTCATTATTTTGTGGCACATCAATTTCGGGGAAGGTGTCGTAGATGCAATTACTTCCCCACAAATGGTCTTCCAACTGCACAAAATGCTTCTTTTGAGGTCTTGAAAGATGTCAGGTCTCTTAATGGAACAATGCCTTACAAAGCGTCCTGCTCTGCATTCTCATTTGCATATCAGAATGACTGTGAGTGGTGAAAGCTTCAATTCCATCAAAAATCGGCTGACAGGTTTTGTTCAGATCAGGAAAGAGCAGACTCTCTCTCTCTCTCTCTCTCTC
>NW_015506190.1:0-1694 GCF_001515645.1 Sinocyclocheilus grahami | reverse complement strand
GGCATGAATGTATAACCTTGGCTCAGCCTGCACTCTTCAGACAGCAGTTTACGTCAAAAGGACAGACTGAAACATTTTCATTTTTTCTATATGCAGTCAGTCTGAATTGCAGCTTCTAGCTTTTATTATTTTAAATTGGGGTTCTTTATGACGGTGTTGCTGAGATGTCACTTCAGCACCTCTGTTTTGGAGGAAATGATGTAACTGCGGGGGACCAAACTGTCATATTCCACTGGGAAAGGCAGAAAGCATAGCTTCTCTCATCTGAAGGTCGAATTAGCATTGTGTCGTCACCTCAGCCTTGTAACTTCCCTCCAATGAAGCCATAAACATTTAATAGAAGCGCTATCAATGCCCACCAGATGGCTAGTACAGCAGCACACCTCACCTCACACGATAAGCACAGAGCAAGACAAGTTTTTGGGGCATAAAAGTACCATTTTTGCTTCAAAATTATTGACTGTGATTCAGCCCCATGGCTATAGCGTGTTTTCAGCTTGGTTCCTCTCTGGGGATCCGTGTAATTTGCTCTGTAAATATTGGGTACTTAAGCGAAGTACATTGGTGCTGTAAATGCAATTACTGCATGCAAACATCTTCATTGTTATCAATAACAGCAACGCATTCATTTCTGCTCTTGCCGCAGTGTCAGATATCGATCGGAATTGGGCTGAGGAGATTGCTAATGAAGTTTCCTGGGTGCTCTGAGAATCAGCTTTGTGTTAAAGTCAGATTTATTATTCATGCTTAACTGTCCAAACCTTGATATCTGTCATGCTAATATTAACGCGGGATGGTAAAGATCCAGTTGGATGCAAATATTTGCTCTCCCTGTCGTTTGCTTTGACAAACTTTCAAATAGCAAACTTACTATTAAAGGAATAATTCACCCAAAATTTAGCATTATATCACTTACTCACCAATGGATCCTCTGCAGTGAATGGGTGCCATAAGAATGAGAGTTCAAACAGCAGATAAAAACATCACAATAAACCACAAGTAATCCACACAACTCCAGTCCATCAATTAACGTCTTGTGAAGCAAAAATCAGTGTTTGTAAGAAACAAATCCATCAAGACATTTTTACAGCATTTTTAGCTTCAAACCATTACTTCATCACCTGTTGTCCTCTCATTTCAAAATCCTAACTGTTTTGGACTGTTTTCACTTATAAACGGGGCTTTATCTGTGCATATTTCGCTCCTGATTCAGATGAGACAATTTTATCACTGAAGAAACAATATTATGGATGGAGGACTGGAAGCAACAGCTAAATTTTAAACAGCTAAGTTTTTAAGTTAAAAACATCTTGATGGATTTGATTCTTACATTAGACGTTAATTGATGGACTGGATGCGTATTGATCACTTGTGGATTATTGTGATGTTTTTATCAGCTGTTTGGACTCTCATTCTGACGGCACCCATTCACTGTAGAGGATCCATTGGTGAGCAAGTGATGTAATGCAAAATTTCTCCAAATCTGTTCAGATGAAGGAACAAACTCATCTACATCTCGGATGGCCTGATGGTGAGTATGTTTCCAGCTAATTTTCATTTTTGGGTGAATTATTCCTTTAAAAGCTTATTAGTGGTGTTTGCTAAGGCTATTATCACTACTATTGCTCATTTTTAGCGTTAAGGATTTTAAACCTAACTTGACCTGCACAGTTTGTGTGAGTGATATAAATGAT
>NW_015506189.1:388705-388947 GCF_001515645.1 Sinocyclocheilus grahami | reverse complement strand
TAAAACCAACACAGCATTTCATAAAAAGAACCTCATACCAACAGTCAAACTGGTAGTGTGATGGTCTGGGGCTGCTTTGCAGCTTCAGGACCTGGATGACTTGCCATAATTGATGGAACCATGAATTCTGCTCTCTATCAGAAAATCCTGAAGGAGAATGTCCGGCCGTCAGTTTGTGACCTCAAGCTCAAGCGCACTGGGTTTATGCAGCAGGACAATGATCCCAAACACACCAGCAAGTC
>NW_015506189.1:374818-386006 GCF_001515645.1 Sinocyclocheilus grahami | reverse complement strand
GACTCATCCAGGAGGTCATAAAAGAACCCAGAACAACATCTAAAGAACTGCAGGCCTCACTTGCCTCAATTAAGGTCAGTGTTCATGATTCAACAATAAGAAAGAGACTGGGCAAAAACGGCATCCATGGGAGAGTTCCAAGGCAAAAGCCATTGCTGACCAAAAAGAACACAAAGGCTTGTCTCACATTTGCCAAAAATATCTTGTTTATCCCCAATACTTTTGGGCAAATATTCTGTGGACTGATGAGACAAAAGTTGAACTTTTTGGAAGGTGTGTGTCCCGTTACATCTGGCGTAAAACCAACACAGCATTTCATAAAAAGAACATCATACCAACAGTCAAACATGGTGGTGGTAGTGTGATGGTCTGGGGCTGCTTTGCAGCTTCAGGACCTGCATGACTTGCCATTATTGATGGAACCATGAATTCTGCTCTCTATCAGAAAATCCTGAAGGAGAATGTCCGGCCGTCAGTTTGTGACCTCAAGCGCACTTGGTTTATGCAGCAGGACAATGATCCAAAACACACAGCAAGTCCACCTTTGAATGGCTCAAGAAAAACAAAATTATGGTTTTGGAGTGGCCAAGTCAAAGTCCAGACTTAAATCTGATTGAGATGCTGTGGCATGACCTTAAACAGTCCATTCATGCTCAAAAACCCTCCAATGTGGCTGAATGAAAACAATTCTGCAATGAAGAGTGGGCCAAAATTCCTGTGAAAGACTCATTGCCATTTATCGCAAACGCTTGATTGCAGTTGCTGCTGCAAAGGGTGGCACAACCAGTTATTAGATTTTCATGAGTAGACACGCCCCTTACTGCTGATTGGCTACAAGTTTGTTTTGCTACTCGGCCCGAATCAGTTTTCTAAAGTGTTTTTGAAAAATCGCTTACCCCACCTTTAAATAGTTCAAAAGTGACAGAAAAGACTTTTATGTTGTTGCAAAAAAAGAGAAAAAGTATAATAAGTATTTACATATAACATAATTATTTAAAACATTCTATTAATCAAGGAGCCCTGTTGGAAACATTGATAAAAATAATAATTGGAATGCAATATTAGAATGATTTCTGAAGGATCATGCGACACTGAAGACTGAGTAAAAAAAAAAATAATTCAACTTTGCATCACAGGAATAAATTGCAACTTGAACTGTATTAACATATAGAAAATATACAAATAATACAATAAATATTAAATAAATATATAAATAAATTAAATATTTATATAAATATATAATATAATTGTTATATATGATAATATTTCATCATATTACAATTTTTACTGCATTTTTTATCCAATAAATGCAGCCTTAAAATAAATAAATAAATACATTTCAATATTTCAATACACAATTGTAACACATTTCTTGTCATAACAACTTTATTTTCACACAGTATTCTTACATTTTCTGGTTAAACTTTACATTTTGACAGAGGGGCCTTTTATGTGATTTTTTTTACTGTTTCATTGGTTTTGTTTTATACTGTAACATTTGCAGCAGCTGCCAAAAACATTTAATAATGTGAAAATATTGTGAACCTGAAGTGTTCTGTATTCACTATGCACTTTGTAAAAAAAAAAAAACCCTGCGACTGCTGAAACCATTGAATCATGAGGCACACATTGAGTATATTTAATGATTAATAATCATAGTATCAATCATGTAACTGCGCAACCTTAAATTGTTTGATTACCATATTGTCAAACAACAAAACCGTTAATCTAGGATCATGCTCTACTCTATTAAACCACACTGTGTGACTGTAGATGCTGTAATGTACTGAATGGTTCATTAGTTTTAAGAGCAGTGTTTAAGGAGCGTTTGCACTCTTCTACTGCCATATTAAAGGGCATATAATCCATTGGTAAAGGAAATGTAGCATATAGCCTGCCACTATATCTGTAATCCTCTCCTTGCCCAATCTGCATCCTAATTGATGCAGTTAACTCATGATGCGTGTGTTTCTCTTTATTTCAGAGATCAGCAGGGTACGAAAGGACATGTACAACGACACGCTAAACGGCAGCACGGAGAAGAGAAGCTCCGAGCTCCCGGACGCCGTCGGCCCCATCGTTCAGCTCCAAGAGAAACTCTTTGTGCCTGTTAAAGAATATCCTGACGTGAGTCTCAAACCTAAAACCCATTCACACTGCAAATACACTTAGAGCTCCATCACAGGGTTTTAAATAATTAATGCCATTTTTGCAAGTACACGTGGGTTTGTTTGTTTCATTAAATTAAAAATTCAATGACAAATGATTAAAAATGCATCCCGAGAACCTTTCAGTCACATGATCTAGTCTCGGGCAGCAGTTGAAGGTCAGTTAAAAATGATTTCAAGTAAATGCCTGCATACACACACAGGCTCTTTACTGAAGCTGAGTGAGTAAATGGAATAGTAAATAACTGTGTGTAGCTGCTCAGTATGGCCCTTATTTAATTACAGAGACATACAAGTCAATGTAATCTAGTTTTCCTTGCATTAGGACATGGGCCCACGTCCAGTATATTGATTTCATTAAGACGTACTGAAGGAGTGAGGTTGCACAAAGTGTTTGAGTCCATTTAATTTATTGTGTTATTAAGCTGATGGTTTGTGGTCGACTGTGCGTCTGAGCAGTATAAATTCGCTGTGCGTCTGAGTGTCACCATCAAGATTACCTTTTTCATTTAAAACTTAATTTATTATTATGGGATAGTTCACCCAAAAGTTCAAATTCAGTCATTTCCTCACCCTCATGTCGCTCCGAACTTGTATGACTTTTCCTTGTCCCGTTAAAAAACATATTTCGTGAAAAAGAAGTTGTGTGTGTGTGTGTGAAGGTTATGGCCGCCCTTCCCGGTCTGAAGGACACCCAGGATCATTATTAGTGAGTTTGGGTTCATTAGGAGGTGGAGGATAAGCAATAAAAGAGATGTCCTTAAATAGCCCTCAGTGTCAATGGAGTCCTCCATATCCATAAAGACTAGAACTCATATTATAGTACAAAAAAAGATCAAATAGCCTATTTTAAATAATCTGATCAGGGTTTTTTTTAATTTTGTTGATGCATCTTTATTCATGGTATTTACAAACATCGACAACTGGTGAATGGAATGTGATTGGAGCTGTTTTTGTTGTGTGTCGTGGGTTTCGTGATAACGAAGATGGAATGTAAACGCACAATTTACGCGATGGAAAGCATGAAAATTTACTAAATCTCCTATGACAACTTGCAGTGATACATATCATCGAGGCTGAGAAAAGAACATAACGCTGCAGACAATAGATAATGAATTTCTAGATATGCTACTGTTCAAAACTTTGATGTCAGTATGTTTTTTTTTAAAAGAATTAATACTTTACTAATACTATTCATCAAAGAAATATTAAATTGATCAAAAGTAATAGTAAAGTCATTTATATTGTTTAGATTAGAACATTTGGATTTCTATTTACGATAACATGACAGAAATGTTTACTGAACAGCAAATCGGCATATTAAAATGCTTTTTGAAGGATCATGTGACACTGAAGACTGGAGTAATGATGCTGAAAATTCAGCTTTGCATCACAGGAATAAATTACATTTTAAAATGAATTCCAAAGGAAAACAGTTATTTTCAATTTTAACATTTCACAATATTACTGCTTTTACTGATCAAATAAATGCAGCCTTGGGGAACATTAGAGACTTATTTCATACGTATTCGTATTTGAATGGTAGTGTATAAATTAAGTATCATCAAAAGACTGAAAAATATAAATACAGAGTTCTGGCATGAAACTCTAGATGGCGCAGTCCGAACAGGTCTAACTCAATCTGACCTGGTGACATCATTGTCACATGGCAGCTGATTGGTTCTCTACCAGTAGCCAATGAGCTCGCTGCTCAATATTCAAATACCTGGCTTTTGTTTGCTGTAGCAGTTCCAGCTTGCTTCAGAAACCCTCCACCTTCTCCAGCTCCACCTGTATAGATCTGCTACGGGGTGATTCATGTATGCTATATGGGGGTTATTCATATGTGTTATATGTGCAGCAGCAGTATTTCTTACATGCTCACAGCAGCATGTTGTGGATGTATTGGCAGATCTATTCCGCCAAGACTAAATACATTAACATTGGCATGTAGATTACCATGCCAATCCCTTCGAGAGTTGTCATGACAGAAATGCATTCATTTTAGCTTATTATCAAAATACAGCATGATTTACACAGGAGTCCGTTCTGCTCCCGTTTCATGAATGAGACCCAATGTGCGCACGAGCATCCACACCATCCGCCCCAGCAGGCTTAAAAATCTCGAATTATCTCGTCGCAAGCAATCGTTACTCCAGTCTTCAGTGTCACATGATCATTCAGAAATAATTTTAATATGCTGATTTGGTGATTTCCTATTATTATAAATGTTGAAATCCGTTGTGCTGATTAACATTTTTGTAGAATTTGTTTCTTCATTTTTTTTGTATATTTTTTCAGGATTTTTGATGAATTGAATGTTCAAAAGAGCAGCTTTCATTTGAAATAGAAATCTTTTATGACATTAAAAAATGTCTTCACTGCCACTTTTCATTAATTAATTGCATCCTTGCTGAATAAAAGTATTACTTAAAAAAAACTTCTGAATATTAGTGTATATTTTTCTATATAAAGTGTATATTTTCTGTATAATATTTATATAAAGTTAGTGTTACATTTTATATAATTGTGACCAGTATTTTTTGAAGTCATTAAATATGTACGTGGTGCTTGAATGAGTGTCTGTTGTCTGAAAAATGCATTAATAGTAATAAATATGAAGAGGAATTTGGAAAGGAAGTGGAGTGTATTCCAGATGAAAATGTTATTGCTCAGAGTATTTTTTATTTCTTTAAAAAAAAAATCCTTTAAAAGTAAATAAAAAACAGGCACAAATAAGAAAATTGTTGACATGTAGAGCTATGAAATTAATGTTAATCTTTTAGCTCAGATAAAGAGGACTAATCTCTAATTCGTTTTAAAATCTAACTTATGAAATCTCTTTTGATTGCAGATCTGAGTGTAGTTTAAGACATTAAGATCTCATCTGAAACTCTTGAGAGCACGTGTGAAATTACTGTGGTCGTTTTGGGGATTTGAGGGACTTTTCTTCATTTGCTGTTCCTTAATCCTAATCACTGTCTTGGAGAAACAACTGAGATGTTCAAGTGATGTCATTTGCGATGGCTAAAATCCCAAGATATTGTCTAGGAATTTACTTTCATGGCAGCTTTTGCTGTTTTTCCCCTCATATTTTGAAGTCTGTCTGCTTCTACATGTCCTCTGGGTGTTTAACAATACATTATAGTCTCACTTTCCTCGACCAGCGCTGTGCCACTCTGAGATGCTGCTATTTTGGGAAGACTGTTGCGTTCAAACAGTGCGAGTGAGTTTTTATGAGTGTGTTCTTGCAGCTGCATGTATATATGGATCTAAAGGGCAGCGTGTTCAGCACATGTGTGTGTTTGTGTTGGGTGCTGTCAGGCAGGAGATCTGACCGCCTGCCCTTCCTCTCTCCAGGTGTCATTGTTTTAATTAAATGGGTCCAATGGGATGGACCCATAACTCAGAACTGAATGAGGGCTTAATGAATGCAAAACTACTGGACGTTAACTGTGGTATTGGCTGCCGTACCTGCAGCAGCTGGTGTTGATTAATATGATTTCATCTCCATGTGAATGTGTGTGTGTGTGTGTGTGTGTGTGTGTGTGTGTGTGACTGACCTTACTTTGCAGTTTTGTAGTTTTGTGAATTACAGAAGTAAAATGCTTTAATGATTATGGGGATTTAATACAGGGTTCGAAAACCTAGAAATATCAAGGAACATTAAGGCTTTGTTGTCTAAGATTGGGAAATGAATAAAGTCTTATAAATTATGAAAGAGTCTTGATTCTGATCCTTAAAATTCACTTTAATTGGTTCAACTTGCATAGTAAATATACATTTCTTTCGACTTTGGGAAGAGTTTATTTATTTATTTATTTATCTTTTGAAAGAAGTCTCTTATGCTCACCAAGGCTGCATTTATTTAATCAAAACTACAGTAAAAATTACTCAATTATCCTTTTTTACAGTTATAATGACTTAATTATCATAATACTCAAATAAATCATTTCTAATCCAAATGAAAATTCACCTACTCTCAGTTGTCCTCAGCATGTATATTTGAAAACAATTATTAATCTTATAAAATCAAACATATTTTTGGCAAATATCAGATCAAACTGAATCCCTGTCATAGTAAATATTTGTGACCCTGGACCCCAAAACCAGTCGCTGGGGTATATTTGTAGCAATAGCCAAAAATACATTGTATGGGTCAAAATTATTGATTTTTCTTTTATGCCAAAAATCATTAGGATATTAAGTAAAGATCATGTTCCATGAAGATATTTTGTAAATTTCCTACTGTAAATATATTAAAACTTAATTATTGATTTGTAATATGCATTGCTCAGAACTTCATTTGGACAACTTTAAAGGTGATTTTCTCAGTATTTTGATTTTTTGGCACCCTCAGATTCCAGATTTGCAAACAGTTGTATCTCGGCCAAATATTGTCCTATCATAACAAACCATACATCAATGGAAAGCTTGATGTATAAATCTAAACAAAAATCGAAAAAATTGACCCTTATGACTGGTTTTGTGGTCCAGGGTCACATTTAACCCCTAGTGTGTATTTGTTCTGATTCTGGGTGACTGCTGAAAGTGGGCAGTGAGGTTTAAGGTTATAGATCCAGCGTCTACGTAACCTTTTAAACCAGGCTATAATCTTTTCTGCTGTCCTCCACCTAAAAGCACTCATACACACTGATGGCTCTGCCCGCAGTGAGGAGAGGTGAGGCGCAGCGGTTGGTGTGTGAGTCTTCTCATTACTCTGGTGATAATAAACAATAACACGCACACAGGGGAGAGGTGCAGCGGCGTTCCGGATCACCTCGCTGCTAATGAAGGTTAATTAGGGTTCATTAGGACATGATGAGCGTTCGCAACACCACCACAGCCCTCTGCTTTATGCCTGCCGTCCGCCTCGGTTCCTCCTCTCCGGCTGTCACTCCTGATGGACTCCTGAACATCAGTCCATATCAGTGAGAGTCCGGACAGACACCACTGCAATTACTATATTAATATACAGTATGACATACTGGGTCAGTATTTCCCAACAAACCACAAATATATGTGACCCTGGAGCACAAAACCAGTCTTAAGTCGCTGGGGTATATTTGTAGCAATAGCCAAAAATACATTGTATGGGTCAAAATTATAGAATTATCGAAGAAAAAATTTTTCTTTTATGCCAAAAATCATTAGGATATTAAGTAAAGATCATGTTCCATGAAGATATTTTGTAAATTTCCTACTGTAAATATATTAAAACTTAATTTTTTATTTGTAATATGCATTGCTAAGAACTTAATTTGGACAAATTTAAAGGCGATTTTTCTCAGTATTTAGAATTTTTTTTGCACCCTCAGATTCCAGATATTCAAATAGTTGTATCTCGGCCAAATATTGTCCTATCCTAACAAACCATACATCAATGGAAAGCTTATTTATTCAGCTTTCAGATGGTGTATTCATCTCAATTTCGAAAAATTGACCCTTATGACTGGTTTTGTGGTCCAGAGTCACATATTCCTTTTAACTCAGATTATACTAAATATAATTTATTAAACTGGACATTATAATAATAATTATTTTTTAAAGAATTAACCTGATAAAACCTACACTCTAAAAAATGCTGGGTTGTTTCAAACCAACTTTGGTTCAAATATGGACTAACCCAACCAATGGGTTATATTTTTACATTAAATTTTTAACCCAAAAGTTGGGTTAGTCCATATTTGAACCAAAGTTGGGTTGATAATGACAGAATTTTCATGCCCGTTCAGAATTCCTTTAATGCTGGTAGCAATGCAACGTCTAAGTCATTTGGACTGTGCTTCCATAAACCCAGCACACAAGGGAATCGGGGGTTGTTTCAAACCAACTTTGGTTCAAATATGGACTAACCCAACCGATGGGTTATAATTTTACATTAAATTTTTAACCCAAAAGTTGGGGTAGTCCATATTTGAACCAAAGTTGGGTTGATAATGACAGAATTTTCATGCCCGTTCAGAATTCCTTTAATGCTGGTAGCAATGCAACGTCTAAGTCATTTGGACTGTGCTTCCATAAACCCAGCACACAAGGGAATCGCCCAATCAATGCCACTCACGGATCATCAGCACAGGAAGCTGTGATAAAACATTTGAGATCAAGTGTTGTAGATATGGAGGCATACATGCGGTTAGATGTCTCTCTTCCTCTCCGCGAGTCCCCCACCTCTCGGAGGAGAGATGTGCCCTCCTTTCCCTCCCCTTGTCCTGCACAATAATGAAAACAAAAGACATCCTGCAGCAGGGAATCAGAGCGCAGTGCTATTAGAAGCCATGCAATAATTAATTTGCCTATTACCAGAGCCGACTCGTTTATCTTCATAAGATAATGCCATCACTTCCAGTCTCTGGCAGACTCGCATGCGCTCTGTCTTAAACGGCCCTAATTACGTCCCCGCTGCCTATTTTATTGTAGTTGATGGAAAACACACTTAATCTCCACTGTGCAGAATGAGTAAATAGGCCCCAGCTTTGAACAGCAGATATTAGAGATTCCATTAAAGCCCAGTGCTTTTTTATGTGGCTTTTGTTTCGGGTGCCGGAGCACTAAAGAGCTGAGGTAAGGTGTACGCCGATGAGGCAGATAAGTCAAGCTGTCTTTATCCGTTGCTTTTTCACACACTTCCAGATAGAGGGAACTTTGTAGTGGCAAAAGCCCAGTGATATGATTACGCCTACCCGTCAAGTTTAAAGGGGTTCAACTTTAGTTAGTCTGCAATGTTGCTGTTTGAGCATAAAAAAGATCTGCAAAGTTACAAAGCTCAAAGTCCACTTCAAAAGGAGATATTTTATTTAACAGAAATCACTTTTTCAAAAACTACAACGAACGACTCGTTTGGACTACAACGCATATTTTCCGGGATTTGTGATATCACAAATACTGACGAATGGAACGAGACCTGGTTGAGCTACACTAGATAAGGCAACGTGTGTTATCACTATGTCGGAGACACGCTAGCTTTCCCAAGTCAGATGAACTATGGTAATGACATTTCCCGACCAGGCGCCGAGTGCTGCCAATCACAACACACACTGGCACAGCTAGCCAATCACAACACACACTGGCCCAGCTAACCAATCACAACACACACTTGCCCAGCTAACCAATCACTGCACATTTCGTATTTCAGAAGGCGGGCCTTCATTTGATACAGGAACTATTCGAGCCGTTCATGCCAGACTGCGGGGAGAGGTGTTTTAATCATGTAAAATATGTGAAAAATAATGTGTTTTTCGAAACAACCTAGTATGAGAGCCTGTTCTAGTACACCCCCAAAACAAAATCAAGACTTTGTAAAAGAGCATAATAGGACCCCTTTAAATTTATGAATGGCTGAAACGATCAGTCAGTTTATAATGTTTTAAGTTCAGAAATGGCGTGTACTCTGGTCTGCTGTAGTGGTTTGGGCTGTAACTCAACCTAGAGGAGGTTTTTACTGCTCTGAGGTTGCTCTTTCTCAAGAGACTTCATGGAGTTCTCAGTTTCAAGTGTCAACTTTGTCACAGATGTTACTGTTTTAGTAGACATAAAATGAATGAAACTATTGACAGAATCTAGAGCTGTCAAATGGATCGCATGGTGCAGATTTGGATGAGAAATGTATGAGTTCATAATGAAATCTCGGACTTTTAATTGCAGCAAATTTGTGCAGAGTTTGAGAGACTGTTGAGATCGCTTCAGAAACTATAGAAGCCATATAGTAGAATTATGTTTTTTTTTTTTACAAGAAATAAAGAATCTGATTCTGCTCTAGATTTCGTCTCACTGACTTCTTTGAAACAAAGTGAGATATTAAAGAGCTTTCATTAAGGATTACTAATGGAAATGTTATATATCCAAACTCCATATGGGACATTCAATAAAATATCACTGATGTGCTCTGTAAGGGTTAGTTCTCTCATGATTTACTCACCTTCTTTTCATTCCAAACCCCTGAGACTTTTGGAGAACCACTTAGGTCTCAATATGGAACCCAGCCTTCCACGGTTCCCGCGGATTCATCGTGAAGGCCCGGCGCCGGACGTTCCGCCGCGTCCGCTGCCGAGGGTGATGGAGGATCTCAACAGGGTCTACTGTAGGACACTCTGGAGCAGTTTTAGCAAGCCGACACTAACCGGTGCCTCTCGGCACCACTACCCGTTTGAGGTGAGAACACAGGAGGATACTGGCTCCACACGGAGGCTATAAAATCTAGTGAATGTGTTGGGGGTCGCCCAGCCCGCAGCCCTACAAATATCTGTCAGCGAGGCGCCACGAGCCAACGCCCAGGAGGATGCAACACTTCTAGTTGAGTGAGCTCGCAGCCTGAATGGGCAGGGCACACCCTGTGCCTGATAAGCCAGGGTGATGGCATCCACAATCCAGTGGGCCATCCTCTGCTTAGAGACGGCATTCCCCTTCTGCCGGCCTCCGTAACAGACAAAGAACTGGTCTGAGGTCCTGAAGCTTTGTGTCCGGTCTACTTAGCACCTTAATACTCGGACGGGACAGAGCAAAGCCAAGGCTGGGTCTGCCTCTTCTGGGGGCAGCGCTTGCAGGTTCACCACTTGGTCTTTGAAGGGTGTAGTGGGAACCTTGGGCACGTAGCCGGGCCGGGGCCTCAGGATTACCTGGGAGTCAGCCGGCCCAAACTCTAGGCACGAATCGTCAACCGAAAATGCGTGCAGGTCCCCTACCCTCTTGATGGAGGCCAGTGCAAGCAGGAGCAGAGTTTTCAATGAAAGAAAGTTGAAGCTCAACTAAATGCAAAGGCTCGAATGGGCCCTGCTGTAGTGATTTTAGCACTAGAGACCCAAGAGGGTATAGAGGGGGGCCGGGTAGGATTCAACCTCCTGGCCCCTCTAAGGAACCTGATGACGAGGTCATGCATACCTAGAGACTTCCCATTCACCGGGCCATGGTACGCAGAAATAGCAGCAACCTGAACTTTGAGGATGGAGGGAGACAGCCTTCGCTCCAGCCCTTGCTGCAGAAAGGAAAGCACGACCGCAATCGGGCATCTCCGGGGGTCTTCT
>NW_015506189.1:373531-374445 GCF_001515645.1 Sinocyclocheilus grahami | reverse complement strand
GCTGTACGGTTGAGCAGGCCCGGAATGTGAACAGCATGAAGTGACCTCAGAACCTTCCGACTCCAAAGGAGGACGAGTTGCAACATGCAACGGGAGCGCAGACCACCCTGTCAGTTGATGTACGCAACGGTCGCTGTGTTGTCCGTTCAGACCAGTACGTGCTTGCCTCGTAAGCGCCCTTTGAGACGGTTCAAGGCCAGGCGCACTGCTAACAACTCTAGGCAATTGATGTGCCAATGCAGCTGCGGGCCCGTCCAAACCCCTGAGACTGCATGCCCGTTGTACGTGGCACCCCACCCGGTGGTGGAGGCATCCGTGTAGACCACAGCATGCCTGGAGATCTGCTCTAGGGGCACCCCTGCCCGGAGGAACGCAAGATCTGACCACGGGGTGAAGGTTTGGCGACAGGCCGGTGTTACTTGGACCCGGTGAGTGCCGCGCTTCCACGCTCACCTCGGGACTCGGCCATAAAGCCAGTGCTGGAGCATTCTCATATGTAACAGGCCGAGCGGTGTAAGTGCCGCTGCGGCCGCCATATGCCCCAGGAGCCTCTGAAAAAGTATCAGTGGGACCGCTGTCCTGCCCTTGAACGTATTCAAGCAGGCTAGCACTGACCGTGCACAATCCTCTGTGAGGCGCGCTGTCTGTTCGACCGAATCCAACTCCATACCAAGAAAAGAGATCCTCTGCGTCGGGGAGAGTTTGCTCTTTTCCCAGTTGACCCGAAGGCCCAACAGGCTGAGGTGCCGAAGCGCCAGGTACCTGTGCTCGCACAACTGATCCTGAGACTGTGCTAGTATAAGCCAGTCGTCTAGATAGTTGAGAACGCGAACACCCTGCTCTCTGAGGGAAACAAGAGCTGCCTCCGCAACCTTTGTAAAGACACGGGGAGACAGGGACAGCCCGAAGGGCAG
>NW_015506189.1:368969-372950 GCF_001515645.1 Sinocyclocheilus grahami | reverse complement strand
AGAAAAGAGATCCTCTGCGTCGGGGAGAGTTTGCTCTTTTCCCAGTTGACCCGAAGGCCCAACAGGCTGAGGTGCCGAAGCGCCAGGTACCTGTGCTCGCACAACTGATCCTGAGACTGTGCTAGTATAAGCCAGTCGTCTAGATAGTTGAGAACGCGAACACCCTGCTCTCTGAGGGAAACAAGAGCTGCCTCCGCAACCTTTGTAAAGACACGGGGAGACAGGGACAGCCCGAAGGGCAGGACCTTGTACTGATATGCCCGTCCTTCGAACGCAAACCGCAGAAACGGTCTGTGGTGTGGAAGAATCGACACATGAAAGTACACGTCCTTCAGGTCGATCGTTGCAAACCAATCTCGGGGTCGGACGCACCCGAAGATGCGTTTCTGCATCAACATCTTGAACGGTAGCCGATGAAGGGTCCATTTCAAAACTTGCAGGTCCAAGATTGGCCCTAACCCACCACCTTTCTTGGGTACAATGAAGTAAGGGCTGTAAAACCCTGACCTCATATTGGCTGGAGGGACCGGCTCTATCGCCGAATACCCCTTCGCTGCACCGCCGTCGAGGGTGGTGAGGGAGGAGGAGCCCGCCGGCCGGTTTCTGGCAGTAAAAGGTGCCGTCCACGACCTGGTGAGCTCGTCATGCACCTCCGGGAAGAAAGGCACCGGGGGGGGTGCTGAAAACCAGCGCAAGCCGCCCCGAGAAACCAATCATCCAGCCTTGAGGGCCCGGGACGCGGTAGACGTTTCCACTCGAGCCCGACCGTTTCAGCGGCCTTTATAAGGACGATCCGTCGTCTTTATAAAGACGCACCCGTGTAGCTCTTTTAGAGAAATTTGCTCTTTTTAGGAAATGCTCTTTTAGTGCTGAGGCGCACAGGGGAGATGGCCGCTTTGCAACACGACAGGGGGTAGTGCAGCCTGAAGTGCGCAACCCACTCGACACTGGAACGACCACCAATGAAGCGCCGTCCCGCCAACACAGAAAGCTTCCGAGAGCATGCTGAACTTGTAGTTCTCGAAATAAACATAGAGCAGAACGATGTTGTCGCTCGGCTCTGAAGCGAAAAGCTAGTATGCATTACACCTGCTGCCTTATTATACTCACGCTGTGATCAGCGGCAGCTGGATGCAATAATTGCATGCCAATGTGCATTGGCTCGTTTAGTTTACACTCGAAGTAGATTGGTCTATCGAAGCGATATCCCAATTCATCGGTCACGACGTGACTCATAGTGACCGACTGAAAGGGAACAGGAAATTTCTGTCCCTCCTTTGAAAGACCATGCAACCAAAACTTTGTTGCTTCAAAAAGTCCATTAAGGCATTGTAAAAGCAATCTAATTGTGCTTCTCTCAAGCATGTTTGAGCTTGTGTTTACCATTTTTTACCACATAGTTTATCACAACTTTACAATCTCTTTGAATGTTCTGTTGGAATAGACTTTGGTGGACTGGTGGTTTCATTAAAATAAATTTTAATATTTCATGTATAATATTTTGAAGATGTACAAAAGTGGGTTTGGAACAAAAAGTAAATGATGACAGAATCTTTATTTTTGGGTGAACTATCCCTGTAAGTCATCATTTATTTATCCTCATATTGTTCCAAACCTGACTTTTTTCTGCAGTGAAACACAAAAGAAAATATTTTTAAGATTCATTCCATGAAGGCATGCAATGACCTGGTTCTCTGAAACATCAGAAAGAAGAAAAGAAGCAGCATGGAAGTATCATAAAATTATCCCATATGACTCATGAGCTATATTCTAAGGCTTCTGACGTCATGATTTGTTTGAGGAACAGACCAAAATTTAAGCAGTTATTCTCTAAAAATCATTGTGCTTGGTCACAAGTCATACAAGCATGAATGCCAGTTGTGTACACTTATCTTTTAACCCAAGACAGACTGTCCCTGTCATAAGTATACTGCGTGTTACGTTGCCAAAGATGGTCACCAAACAAACTGTGGTCCAGCATGTGCTGAGAAGGGTTATGTGGGATTTAAAAAGGAAGAGAATGTCGACCATGAGCCAACTGAGGGCGCAGCTGACACCCTGATCACTCAACAGACCCACAGAAATGGTTTAATAAACACTACACACACTCTTAAAGATTAAGCCTTATTTTTCACAGTGATGTCAATGAAGAAACATTTTGGGCTCTCAAGAGAACCTTTCAGTGAACTGTTCTTAAAAGAACCATTTTAATGATCTTAGGGATTCTTTTCCATTATAAAAAACCTTTTGTGCAATGGAAAGTTCCATGGATGGAACCATCGGAACCATCAGTGCCAAAAAAAGAACCTTGATTTTTAAGAGTGTAGACTAATATTTTGAAGATAAAGGCTTTAGAAGGGGGTTTTCACAGTGATACCATAGAACACTCTTAAAAGATAACAATGGTTCCATGAAGAAACTTTAACATCTATAAAATCTTTCCATTGGACAAATGATTCTTTATAGTGGAAGAAGGGTCTTTTGATTAATAAAATGTTCTTCACACTAGGAAAATAATAGTTCTTTTAAGAACTGTTCACTGAAAGGTTCTTTGAGGAACCAAAAATTGCGAGAAAAAAAAAACTACTTTTTGAACCTCTATGGGTTCTTCAAAGAACCTTCAGTGAACACATCTTAAAAGAGACATTTTTTCTTCACGTGTAGAACATTTTAATAATATAAAGAGCCTTTTTTTTCATCACAAAGAACCTTTAGTGCAATGTAAGGCTCCATGGATTTTAAAGGTTCTTTGTGGAACCATTGATGTCGATAAAGAACCTTTATTTGTAAGAGTGCGCACTGATATACTTGAGTTAGTTCACAGTGGCCCATGCGTCTTCACTTCTGCACAGCATCACACCGACAGCACCTCCCACACAAACAGACACATCTCACACTAACTTATTCACGCAAGCAAATATGTTCCGCGCATCGGCCTCCATCCATTGCCCTGACATAACCTGACAGCGAGGAAGATGAAAATTTCATTCATCTTTTCTTCTCGTCACTCTCTACAAGAACACACCTAGACACTCGCACAGCCCTCTTCACACACTTGCATGCAGACATTCATCAAAGCATCAAAGGAGCTTTGTGGGATGCACAGCAGGAGTAGGCCCACACAAAAGGCGCAGGTACAAGAGAGCAAGATTGTGTGTGTTTGATAGGAGAGCTTCGGGTGACAGGCGGAGAGTTGAGAGGTGGGGAAGTGTTGCATATACTCAGGTAGGCGAGACGATGCTGTCACTTACGCTTTTGGTGTGCGGTGTGTGTGAGAATACGTGGAGTCTGTATGTGGCGGCTTCACTTCCTGTTTTTTGTCTTTTTTGGGAGACAGACTAATGGGATATATGCCAGCAATGTTTGTGAAATGGGAGTTTAAGCTTTCAGAATTCAAATGTTTTTGTATTCTTAAATCCTTTTTGTCCTACAGTCAACATGAAATTTTCATTTACTTTCTTAATAAATGTCCCTGATCTTCTTCAGGATGATTCATCAGTGTTCATTCATTTTATTTTGCCCCTGAAACAACTCTTTTTTTTTTGAGCAAATAGCATTATTAAAATCAACACCCTCTTCACCCTCAATTCACTCAAATCCAGCTGAAGAAATTTCAGGTCCATCTTACATTATTAAATTTTTTCTCACTGAATATAGATCACAAAAAAAAGGGTTCCAAGCAAAATCCCATTCATGTTCTTGAATTAATAACAAATAAACCTAATTTATGTTTCAATTTTATATTTTAAATAATGTTATTTTTAATTTTTTTATTTTTTTAACTATCTTTTGCTCACCAAGGCTGCATTTATTTGATACAAACAATTATTATACATTGTGAAATATTATTTCAATTTAAACTCATTGTTTTCTATTTGAATACATGTTCAAATGTAATTTATTCTTCTGATGCAAAGCAGAATTTTCAGTATCATTACTCCACTCTTCAGTGTCACATGATCCTTCAGAAATCATTCTAAT
>NW_015506189.1:332975-368565 GCF_001515645.1 Sinocyclocheilus grahami | reverse complement strand
ATGGTAAAAACTGGTCAAATGTACCAACAATCACATTTAAAAAATATACACTTTTTGATATACCATATAAAAAAAAAAAACAGGTAGCCCATCTGAATTAAGACATTTAGGCTATCCATCTAATAGTAGCCCACCAAAATCTTATTAACGGTAGAAGTTAAATCTTACTGTAGTCTTCAAATCTGAGTACTGTCTTACGGTTTAAAATCACAAAGAGAGTTTGGTCCCATCAGGCTAACGTGACCGTCACGACTCATGCAGCTGTAAGCTTTTCTTTTTCTTTTGTTTTTACTCGCGATCTTTACAACACGCATTACGTTACGTATTTCATGGCACACTCGTTTTATGAGTATTTGGCGCCACCTATTGTTGTGGGTGTATTATTGACATGTCAAAGTCTTGACCCTGAATATAAGACGACCGCGTTTTTTCAGATGTATTTCCAAGAAAAAAACATCGTCTTATATTCGGGTCAATACGGTATTATGATTTCTGAAGATTCATGTGACACTGAAGACTGGAGTAATGATGCTAAAAATCCAGCTTTGAAATCACAGGAATAAATTACATTTTAAATATATATTCAAATAGAAAACAGTTATTTTAAATAGTACAAATATTTCAAAATATTACTGTTTTTTCTGTATGTTGGATCAAATAAATGCAGGCTTGGTGAGCAGAAGAGAATTTCTTTTAAAAAAAAAACGTTAAAAAAATGTACTGTCCAAAAACTTTTGACTGGTAGTGAATATTATTATTATTAGTTAATATATTTTTATGTACTTACTTACTGTACTGACATATGTAATGCATTACTTTGAAAAGTCAATCAGTATTTTTTTAAAGAAATTAATACTTTTATTTAGCAATTATGCATTGAATTCATCAGACATTTATGTTACAGGATATTTCTGTTTCCAATAAATTCTGTTCTTTGAACTTTCTATTCATCAAAGATTCCTGGAAAAAAAATGTATGGTTTGCACAAAAATATTAAGCAGCACAACTGTTTTCAACATTGATAATAATCAGAAATGTTTCTTGAGCAGCAAATCAGCATATTAGAATGATTTCTGAATGATCATATGACACTGAAAACTGCAGTAATTATGCTGAAAATTAGCTTTGCATCACTGGTATAAATTACATTATAAAATGTATTCAAATAGAAAACGGTTATTTAAAACTGTTACTGCTTTTTACTGTGTTTTTGACATTTATTTGTTTATACATCTCTAAAAAAAAAAATGCAGCCTTGGTGATTATGAGACACACAGAAAAACCAAACCGACCCCAAACTTTTTAATAATAGTGTATTCAGAGTTGGTCTGATATTGTAACTGTAACACAAACTCACCCACACTTGCCGGACAGTTCTCCAGCATGACCGGCTGCAGACCAGGCCAGAGCCTTTGACCGAAAGCCTTCGGGTCAGTGCTGATATACCTGATCGATTAGGTGAACAATTGGCGGCTCTTATCTTGTCTCAGTGAAAGCCCAGAGGAGGCGCTGGCATATGGGAGGCTATCAGCTGATGAGCTCCACGATAGCACTTAGGCAGCCTGCTCAAATAAAGTACCTCCCAGGGAATTTCATTTACCCTCTTTAAACCATCTCGCATGTCTGTGATAACTTTGGTCAGAAATTAACCACGGTTCAAGGAAAGTGCCAAAATGCCACAATGTTAATGTGGGAGCAAAAGGTATGGGCCTGTTGCAGTATCTGTATTCACGGTCTAAGAAGCAAGTAATGTTTTATGTGTAATAAATTGAAATGGTTTTTGAAGAAACATTAAAATAAGCTTATATACACACACACACACACACACACATATATATATATAGATATATATATATATATATATATACAGTACTTATAACTTTTTTACAAACCCAAGGACAATGCATAAACATTTCAATAACCCTGAGTAAACAGATGCGTTTTCAATTGCGTTTTGAAGGTGGATGAGATACAGTTTCACTGAGACGCTGGGGGAGGGATTTCCAGTATGTACTGTAGGTGTCAAGACACTGAAAGACCATCCATCAAATGAAGAACTGTTCACTCTCTGAAAAAAGGTACAAAAGCTGTCACTGGGGTGGTAACAAAACCGTATTTACCCCTAAAGGGTGCATATTAGTACCTTAAAGGTACATTTTAGTGCCTTTTGAAAGGTCACCGCCCCATTGACAGCTTTTGTACCATAAACGGTTTCCAGAAGGCCTAAGAGTAGAAAGCAGGAGAATGAGGATGAATCAGATCAGCTAAATATTGTGGTGCAGGACCTTAAAAATGGTAATTATAATTCTTGTACTGAGTGTGATAAGCAACCAGGTAGGAGCCAGTGTGTGTGTGTGTGTGTGTGTTAGGAATTACATTAAAATGACTTCAAACTTGAGAATATTATGTGTATTGCCCCCTGCATAATAATGCTTCACTTTACAGAAGAAATTCAAAAGTAACATGAAATGTACATTTTATAGTGTTGTTGATGCAAACTGGGACTTGTCAAATGTCAAATCCTTTATCGCTCCATCCGGACGCAGATGCAGTGAGTGAGATGTGTGTGTTTGTGTGTTACAGTTTAATTTTGTGGGCCGGATCTTGGGCCCGCGGGGGCTCACAGCCAAACAGCTGGAAGCAGAGACAGGATGTAAGATCATGGTGAGAGGGAAAGGCTCCATGAGGGACAAAAAGAAGGTAAGAGCTACAAACACACACACATGTACAAACATTCACTATCACATACTTACACATTTATAATAAACACACATGTACATAGAGACAGAGAGTGTCATTTTTGTAACATCTTTTAATAAGTATACAATAACAAAGCACTTATAGGTTCAATTCAGGTACATTCAGTTACAAGGTCCCAATTATCCTGAATTAACCTCTAAATCATTCGCAAACTATTCGTTTAAAGTTAATTCAAATCTGTAGTCTCTTGTTAATACCTTAATATACACAAATAGTGATTCTTCAGCAGTAAAGTCATTGTTTATGGTTATTAGGAGAAAATATTCAATAGTCACTTTAGATTAGGTCACGAAAAAAACTAAATTGCCATTAGATTAATTAAGTGTTTCTAACCTTTACTTGATATTTGTTCAATTATTTCATAGTAAGTTTCCCAAAAATATACTTAAAAAAACCTTAAATGTGTAGGAATTTACTTTATAAATAAACATTTATTTGCTATTACTTAATAACTTTTTCATGATTTCATGAACCATAGATATATTTCAGATCCCTTAACCCGATTCCTAATCCTAAATAGAGTTAAAAAAAATTAAATAAAGTTAAAAAATTATAAAATAAATTATAATAATAACCTAATAGGCAGAAATTTTTTTACAGTGACAATAGTTGCAATATACCAGTATACAGATAATTTTCTTCCACTGGGCCTCTCCTATGTCAATAAAATAAAAAAATCTCTAAAAATTCTAAAAAGTCACACAGAACAGGGAGTTATAATTATGTAAATAAGGCATATGTGTTAAATGCAAAACAGTCTCATAATTATTCATTTACAAATAACAATTTGTAAATTACAGTGACAATAAATAAAGAAATTTCTATTGCACTTATTACATGATTATTACACTTATTTAAAAGTAGAAGCTACAATTTATAAACTATGAATAAACTATTAAAGGGTTACTGCACCCCAAAATTAAAATGTTGTCATTAATCACTTACCCCCATGTCGTTCCAAACCCGTAAAAGCTTCGTTCGTCTTCGGAACACAATTTAAGATATTTTGGATGAAAACCGGGAGACTTGTGACTGTCACATTGACTGCCAAATAAATAACACTGTCAAGGTCCAGAAAAGTATGAAAGACATCGTCAGAATAGTCCATCTGCCATCAGTGGTTCAATCTGAACTTCATGAAGCGTCGAGAATATTTTTGTACGCAAAGAAAACTAAAATAACGAAACACAATTTAAGATATTTTGGATGAAAACCGGGAGACTTGTGACTGTCACATTGACTGCCAAATAAATAACACTGTCAAGGTCCAGAAAAGTATGAAAGACATCGTCAGAATAGTCCATCTGCCATCAGTGGTTCAATCTGAACTTCATGAAGCGTCGAGAATATTTTTGTACGCAAAGAAAACTAAAATAACGATTTTATTCAACAATTTGTCTCCTCCGACTGGTTGCAATCGAGGGAAAGATGAATGTGGCCAAGTACAGGGATATCCTGGACGAAAACCTTCTCGAGTGCTCAGGACCTCAGACTGGGCCGAAGGTTTATCTTCCAACAAGACAATGACCCTAAGCACACAGCTAAAATAATGAAGGAGTGGCTTCACAACAACTCTGTGACTGTTCTTGAATGGCCCAGCCAGAGCCCTGACTTAAACCCAATTGAGCATCTCTGGAGAGACCTAAAAATGGCTGTCCACCAACGTTTACCATCCAACCTGACAGAACTGGAGAGGCTCTGCAAGGAGGAATGGCAGAGGATCCCTAAATCCAGGTGTGAAAAACTTGTTGCCTCTTTCCCAAAAAGACTCATGGCTGTATTCGATCAAAAGGGTGCTTCTACTAAATACTGAGCAAAGGGTCTGAATACTTAGGACCATGTGTTATTTCAGTTTTTCTTTTTTAATAAATCTGCAAAAATGTCAACAATTCTGTGTTTTTCTGTCAATATGGGGTGCTGTGTGTACATTAATGAGGAAAAAAAATTAACTTAAATGATTTTAGCAAATGGCTGCAATATAACAAAGAGTGAAAAATTTAAGGGGGTCTGAATACTTTCCGTACCCACTGTATATAGATATATATATATATACAGTACTTATAACTTTTTTACAAACCCAAGGACAATGCATAAACATTTCAATAACCCTGAGTAAACAGATGCGTTTTCAATTGCGTTTTGAAGGTGGATGAGATACAGTTTCACTGAGACGCTGGGGGAGGGATTTCCAGTATGTACTGTAGGTGTCAAGACACTGAAAGACCATCCATCAAATGAAGAACTGTTCACTCTCTGAAAAAAGGTACAAAAGCTGTCACTGGGGTGGTAACAAAACCGTATTTACCCCTAAAGGGTGCATATTAGTACCTTAAAGGTACATTTTAGTGCCTTTTGAAAGGTCACCGCCCCATTGACAGCTTTTGTACCATAAACGGTCTCCAGAAGGCCTAAGAGTAGAAAGCAGGAGAATGAGGATGAATCAGATCAGCTAAATATTGTGGTGCAGGACCTTAAAAATGGTAATTATAATTCTTGTACTGAGTGTGATAAGCAACCAGGTAGGAGCCAGTGTGTGTGTGTGTGTGTGTGTTAGGAATTACATTAAAATGACTTCAAACTTGAGAATATTATGTGTATTGCCCCCTGCATAATAATGCTTCACTTTACAGAAGAAATTCAAAAGTAACATGAAATGTACATTTTATAGTGTTGTTGATGCAAACTGGGACTTGTCAAATGTCAAATCCTTTATCGCTCCATCCGGACGCAGATGCAGTGAGTGAGATGTGTGTGTTTGTGTGTTGCAGCTTAATTTTGTGGGCCGGATCTTGGGCCCGCGGGGGCTCACAGCCAAACAGCTGGAAGCAGAGACAGGATGTAAGATCATGGTGAGAGGGAAAGGCTCCATGAGGGACAAAAAGAAGGTAAGAGCTACAAACACACACACATGTACAAACATTCACTATCACATACTTACACATTTATAATAAACACACATGTACATAGAGACAGAGAGTGTCATTTTTGTAACATCTTTTAATAAGTATACAATAACAAAGCACTTATAGGTTCAATTCAGGTACATTCAGTTACAAGGTCCCAATTATCCTGAATTAACCTCTAAATCATTCGCAAACTATTCGTTTAAAGTTAATTCAAATCTGTAGTCTCTTGTTAATACCTTAATATACACAAATAGTGATTCTTCAGCAGTAAAGTCATTGTTTATGGTTATTAGGAGAAAATATTCAATAGTCACTTTAGATTAGGTCACGAAAAAAACTAAATTGCCATTAGATTAATTAAGTGTTTCTAACCTTTACTTGATATTTGTTCAATTATTTCATAGTAAGTTTCCCAAAAATATACTTAAAAAAACCTTAAATGTGTAGGAATTTACTTTATAAATAAACATTTATTTGCTATTACTTAATAACTTTTTCATGATTTCATGAACCATAGATATATTTCAGATCCCTTAACCCGATTCCTAATCCTAAATAGAGTTAAAAAAAATTAAATAAAGTTAAAAAATTATAAAATAAATTATAATAATAACCTAATAGGCAGAAATTTTTTTACAGTGACAATAGTTGCAATATACCAGTATACAGATAATTTTCTTCCACTGGGCCTCTCCTATGTCAATAAAATAAAAAAATCTCTAAAAATTCTAAAAAGTCACACAGAACAGGGAGTTATAATTATGTAAATAAGGCATATGTGTTAAATGCAAAACAGTCTCATAATTATTCATTTACAAATAACAATTTGTAAATTACAGTGACAATAAATAAAGAAATTTCTATTGCACTTATTACATGATTATTACACTTATTTAAAAGTAGAAGCTACAATTTATAAACTATGAATAAACTATTAAAGGGTTACTGCACCCCAAAATTAAAATGTTGTCATTAATCACTTACCCCCATGTCGTTCCAAACCCGTAAAAGCTTCGTTCGTCTTCGGAACACAATTTAAGATATTTTGGATGAAAACCGGGAGACTTGTGACTGTCACATTGACTGCCAAATAAATAACACTGTCAAGGTCCAGAAAAGTATGAAAGACATCGTCAGAATAGTCCATCTGCCATCAGTGGTTCAATCTGAACTTCATGAAGCGTCGAGAATATTTTTGTACGCAAAGAAAACTAAAATAACGATTTTATTCAACAATTTGTCTCCTCCGCGTCACCGTAGCGCCATTTTGGAGAGTATTCACTGAACGTAAACTGCGTGCGCTGTTCTGTCCACACGGATACGCTGTTTTCGTTCAAATCAAAGCATAAATAAACGTAGAAAACGTATCTGTGCGGTGTGGCTGACACAGACAAGTAGAACAGTATACGCAGTTCATGTTCAGTGAATACTCTCCAAAATGGCGCTACGGTGACTAAATGGCGAACCCCTCGCGGACGACTGTTGCGCACAGACAGAAACAAAACACAAAATAAAGTCCAGGCCTGGTCCTCTCTCATCTTTCACTATTGTAACTCCTCCATTTATCCTTCCGGAGCTCCTCCGTGGGACTCGAGACCGGTGAGTGGCGCAGGTGTCGCTCATTATCAATTACTCCACCGGCCTCGCTCCGTTCCCACGGCTCTCGGCCCCGCCCCTTTCGTCACTATTATTACTATATATTATATTATATTATATTAGTGTCTTTGTTGCAGTTGTTTACCTGTTTTAATTTCGTTGTGAGGTTGTGTCTCACACAGTCTTTATTTCTCAACAGTCAATAACATGATGTTGTTCCTTTTGTGGAATGGAATATTACATATATGACATTTTCCACTAAGGAAAAAAAAGATGAGTCATGATATTCTGTTTTTTTGTTTGTTTTTTTTGCTGTTGTTTTTTCTTGACTTCTCTTACGTTTACGATGGTCAGGCTATCAGTTTACAATTTGAACCATATAGCACTGCAGTTCCAGAACATCATGTTAATTGATGAGTGTTCATTTTGGACCCTGGAGACACACATAACACATGCATGAACAATCATGACAAACTCACGATCACACCAGATGGAGGAATCTGATTGGCTGGTTTTGTCTTCACACAGCCATATGCTTAAACATATTGCTCATTTTGAACACGCACTCAAAATTCACTCAGTCAGCAACTGTGGCTCGACGTTTGTCCGGATGACAGACGCACCGGCACTCGCGATCGGACAGAGTTTACATGCGTACGGTTTGTTCGAGAGTAAACTAGACCGCTCCAGTCTGCACTGCCCAACAGGGATACTTTGCAGGGAATAACAAGCCCTCCCCTCGCTCCTGAGAGCCGTGGGCAGGTGTTCAAACATTGTCCTTGGCCCCCAGATGAGTGGGGACTGGATCCTGTGGCCCTGCCAGGGCTTCTCTCCCAGTCGAACCCCAGTCAACGTACGACACGCTGGGCCAGCGATGCCGGGGCGGTGGGGGTCACGGGACGGTCTGGAAGCACGGGGTCACATGCACTGTCCATCAATAACACTTGAGCAAACACACATGTTCACATGAACACAAACACGCAGTTTATTATCATTGGGATTATTGGTATTTTTGGGAGCAAAGCACAGTACGCCTGCACTACTACGCAGATGTGCACGATCACACACACACACACACGCTCACATATGTATCTGATCTGGAGGCACATTTATGTTTCCATTAGTTGGGCAGGACCCGTATTTGGACAAGTGCTGGAAGCGGATAGTTATCCGAGCCCATCCCGGGTGACCGCGAGGAGGATCCAGAGTAAAATAAAACAAGTGCTTTGTGAAAAGCACTGTTGTCATCTCCAGCGTTTCATGCACATCTGGATCGGCTCTGCATCCTGTCAGAGCGCAGCTGGTCGTCCGCGGATCGGATCTCAGCTGCGTGCGCACACCGCCGATGGCCCCTTTCTGATAGTACGACCCGTTCGACGCAGATGGGGTCAATTGAAGCTCTTGTGCAAACATTCACATGTGTGTTTAAAGGTTCTGCTTTCTCCAGCTGCTTCGGTAGATAGTGGAAAAGCTCATGCCTTTGTCCTTTGTTTCTCATGATCTCTTCACCTCCTACCTTGCATCTGCCATTCACTATCATTATATATCTAACATGCCATGGACGTCTGATGCATGGCCGTAGCCAGGCTTTGAAAATTAGTGAGGTCTGGGGTGGGGTTAAGAACTGTGCTATAATAGCCCCTACAAATACAACTCATTAAATACCCTAAAAACTTTAAAACAGACAGACATGTAGATGTTTGTGAAAGATGTTTTCTCTGTTTTGGAGGGATGAACATTGTTAAATTATACCATACTGATTGCATCAAAATTGGTTAATACTTTACTATAGGTTAGGAGTGGATAATTTTATCAGTTGTTTATTATTCATGCAACAATGCATATCGTTGGGTCCAATGACCCTGGACCACAAAAGCAGTCATTAATTAAATTTTGATCATGATAAATAATTGATCAAATAAGCTTTCTATTGATGTATGATTTGTTAGGATATGACAATAAAGATGTTTTCTCTGTTTTGGAGGGATGAACATTGTTAAATTATACCATACTGATTGCATCAAAATTGGTTAATACTTTACTATAGGTTAGGAGTGGATAATTTTATCAGTTGTTTATTATTCATGCAACAATGCATATCGTTGGGTCCAATGACCCTGGACCACAAAAGCAGTCATTAATTAAATTTTGATCATGAATAAATAAGCTTTCTATTGATGTATGATTTGTTAGGATATGACAATATTTGGCCGAGATACAACTATTCGAAAATCTGAAATCTGGCAGGGTGCAAAAAAAAAAAATCTAGATATAAAGAAAATCGCCTTTAAAGTTGTCCAAATGAAGTTCTTAGCAATGCATAACAAATACAACTCATTAAATACCCTAAAAACTTTAAAACAGACAGACATGTAGATGTTTGTGAAAGATGTTTTCTCTGTTTTGGAGGGATGAACATTGTTAAATTATACCATACTGATTGCATCAAAATTGGTTAATACTTTACTATAGGTTAGGAGTGGATAATTTTATCAGTTGTTTATTATTCATGCAACAATGCATATCGTTGGGTCCAATGACCCTGGACCACAAAAGCAGTCATTAATTAAATTTTGATCATGATAAATAATTGATCAAATAAGCTTTCTATTGATGTATGATTTGTTAGGATATGACAATATTTGGCCGAGATACAACTATTCGAAAATCTGAAATCTGGCAGGGTGCAAAAAAAAAATCTAGATATAAAGAAAATCGCCTTTAAAGTTGTCCAAATGAAGTTCTTAGCAATGCATATTACTAATCAAAAATTACGTTTTGATAAGTTGACGGTAGGAAATTTACTAAATATGTTAATGGAACATGATCTTTACTTAATATCCTAATGATTTTTGGCATAAAAGAAAAATGTATAATTTTGACCCATACAATGTATTTTTGTCTATTGCTACAAATATACCGTGCTACTTATGACTGGTTTTGTGCTCCAAGGTCACATATTAGCCACTGTTATAGTTTTCATTAATAACCATTGCTTTATAGATGATTACTTTGTCTAGTGCTTTGTCTAGGTCCTAACATTGCTTAATGCAATCACTTAATAAAAATCTACAACATTTTTACAGATTTATTAATTTTGGGTTGTTGCTGTTTTTATATAAATTACCATTCAAAAGCATTACCTTTTTTTTTTAAGCAAGGATACTTTCTTGAGTAGCAAATCAACATATAAGAATGATCATGTGACACTGAAGACTCAATTTCAGCATTGATCACAGGAATAAATTACATTTTAAAATATATTCAAATAGACAACTATTTATAATAATACTGTAAATTGTAATACTGTTCTTTATTCGATTGCTTATCAAGTAAATGCAGCTTTGTTGAGCATGAGAAACTTTATTAAAATATTTTTTTTAAATATTATTTACCTCTGATTTTTAAATGGTAGTGTATACTAATACATTTTATACAATATTTCATATTTTATGAATTAGCCTTGTTGGTGTTCATTGTTAGTTTATGATACCTAATGCATGTCAAAGCACTGGACCTACAGACTCACCCTAGTCCTAATAGAATACTTTTTTGTAGAAATTAAAAAACAAACAAACATTGTTATATCTATAAATAAATTAAATTGAACGTTATTGATCAGAAAATCTAAATTAATCAGCCTAGCTGAAATATATTGTCTGTCATCATAAACACTCATTTTAGCTGCTGTTAGTTTCACTTAAACTGCGTTTATATGAGTGTGAATGTAGAGTAGCGTGTGGATGAAACATGACACGAAGGACAAGGATGTTTGCCTGAGACAGGAATAATCTAATCAATTGCATATAGGTCGAATAAGCCAATAAGTAGGTCCACATGGAATCTGCATCCTCCACAGGAGCAGAACGCAGGTCATTCATGAAAGTCTGCAATTCCCTGAAGTGTTAAACTTCAGCATGTAATAAGTCTCACTATTTTTTGTTACAGATGTGATGCCTCAATAATGCAGCTGGTTAAGGAGAGGAATTTCTAAAGGCAAAAGAATCTCTCTTGAATGACTCTGTTGAGATTCAAAAGCCATTCATTCTAATTAAACATTTCTATCCAGGCAACATATGAATTGCAAGTATTTCATTAAATTATAGTTCATGGATTACCAGTGGCCAATTCCTTTTGGAGAGCTCTTAAAAGTGTGAACATTTATGTTTCATGTCAAAGCTCAGTCTCTAGTGAAGGGTTTGCGACTGTGTGCATTCTTCTGACATTTTTGTCATTGAATATTTTTTCCAAGTATAGCAGAGCTGTTTGAACAGCAATTCCACAGGCAGTTAATGTCTATTAGTGTCATTATTATTGGCGAGGAGGTGATTTTCTCTCTGCCTTCTCCTATAGACTCACACTTGTTGTTGCAACAGCAGCTTTCAACAGCTTAATCTCATGAGATACCATGAGCGTTTTCACTGTTAAAACATTGTCACATTGTGGATGGCCTTTAAATATAATTTAGTTAGTCTTTCTCTGTCTCACCTACGCCTTAAGCACAAATTTGATGTAAAGGAAAGAGACAAGTTGCAACAAGAGCGCTGATTTTTTTTTTTCACCACTCAGGGCAAGTGTTTTACTGCTGTGAGCATCTATCCAGCACTCATTTACTGATGTACTGTATCCATATCGAACATTCATCACTGTGTCAGATGTGTAAACACACAATAGTTTCCAGATGGGAGTTACTGGTTACATATGGCGCTTTTCCACTGCATGTTACGGCACGGTACGGCTTGGTACGGTTCACTTTTGGGGGGTTTTCCATTGGGTACAGTACGTGGTACCTGATACTTTTTAAGTACCACCTCGGTTGAGGTTCCAAGTGAACCGTACCGTTTCCAAAATGTGTAAACTCTGCTGATCACGGATTGGCTGGAGAGAATCGTCATTACCTGCGTTACTGAACTTGTGACACAAACGAACCGCTAGATTTACATCAGCACAGCCAGAGTAGAATCGAACGCAACTGTTTTGAACGAGCACACCTTTTTTAACAACCAAAAAGTGGCTGTTTCGTTGTCTGTTGAGGAAGTACAGACGTTCCTCTCGTTGATAGCAGAGGAGCAGATCCAGCGAGAGCTTGATGGGGCGACGCGGAATGCAAACGTTTTTCAGGAGTCGCGGCAGTAGAGGCGGCGCAACTATAACGACATGTGAATAATCCCGCCCACTCTAAAGCGATACTAAACTGCAGTGGAAACGCAAACCGAGCCGAGCTGTGCCGAGTCATACCACGCAGTGGAAAAGCGCCAATAGTGTTTCTTAACAGTTCCTTGTTCATTTTTAAAAGGTATTTTACTGTATAGCACGAAATTGATTTTAAATGCTTGATATTCTATGATATTAAAGTAAATTAATTTAGGCATTATATTATAATGAACAAAATGACAGATGGACATTCATTTTATAGTCAATAACCGATAAATGCAAAATAGTATTTTGTGTTAATAAATTAAAAAATAAAACATCAAAACTAAAATCAATCAAAAGAAATCAAATGAATTTAGGCATCACAACACTACAATGTACAAAATGAAAAATTGGTATTCATTTTTAGATTTTCTAAAGATTACAGTTATACAGTAATACTACAGTACAGTAATATTATTAAATAGTGTTTTTTTTTAATTACTTTGTAAAAATAGGGAAAATAAGCATCAAATATCCAGTATTAACAGAATGATATCCCATTTCAATCAATACTGATTAATTTAAGAAGTCTACAGTAATTTCATCCTTCAAAACTAAGCCATGGGATTCAAAGAAAAAGTAGCGTGCACTAAATAAATTGTAGATAAGCCCAGGGCACATAGGGACTCTTGATGCTGATATACAAAGTTAATATGGAGCATGTTGTCTTGCTGATGTAGTTGCCGTCATCTTTGTTCTGACTGGGCCTGTCAGAGAGACTCAGCTGCAGTGCTGGGCCCGCTGGCAATTACTGTTATTAGAGCTGTCACAATCACTTCAGATTCATCCTCTTGCTGCATCACTAAACAGACCCGCGTGTGTGTGACAGTATTTTATTTCTGGGTCTCCTTTTCGCATTTCGCATACATATTAAAGTGATTGTTCATGCATAACCATGGTAGTAGTTTAAACACATTGTCACTATGTAAATATTATATTCAGTGTTTTGAGTTACCAGTGGATTTATGTCTAATATAAAGGGATCATATTATAAGCAATCACATTTTACTTGATTTGTTATAGCAAAAGAGTTCAGCGTATTATGAAAACAACTTTCAGTACTCAAAACTCCCCCCTAGGTCTAAAAAGTAATTTTTGTAAGGTTCCTGATCATTTCAGTCTGATCAGGACATTTCCGTTTAAATGGCACGTTTTCAAATATACAGGATTAAAAAGGCTTAAAAAACAACAACGATAATATAGGTTGAATTCAGATAAATTGGGACACTTGTATAAGTGCACATATCAAGTGTAGCGTTAGTTCTGGAAGGTCACATTAGTCAAGCTCGCATCAGCTGACTCTCAGCTGATCCCCATCAACCTATGGGAATACGACACCTATCTAAGTATTCATATATAAGGTCCCGCAGTAGTATCAGCAGTTTTTGCATTGCTCAATAGCTAATTACCCTCCTCCATCCCCAACTCCTCCTCTGTCAGTCAGGATTCAGCCTTCTGATTCTCCTTTGAATCAGACTAATTCTAAAATGTGTACATAGCATTATTGAACTTTAACTATATCTGTAATACATTTATGTTGGTTCTGTTCTGTTTACCCTGGGGGGTTATCGCTGCTCTCCCTGCTCTCATCCATGCTAGGCTGCATGGATGCGCAGGGAGTTCTTGCCCAGAACGGAACCATACCGCCAATCCAAACTGTATGTTAATTGTCAATCATCTTTGACGATAGTGGTCCTGACATAACTGTACATTTTGTGAAGTTACTTTTAAATATATCATATCATTCATATGTGTTGCATTACATCTACAGGTTATACAGTTTGGAATATACTTGTAACAACGTTCGTAGATCGGGAAGAAGGAGGCGGGAACCGGGCGAACATTTAAAGAAAACTTTAATAATAAAATCCAACACAAAACGAAAGTAAAGCGGCAGGCCCTCGCGGACGACTGCCGCACACAAGACACAAAATAAAGTCCAGGCCTGGTCTTCTCTCCTCCAACACTGTCGTCACTCCTCCTTTTATCCTTCCGGAGCTCCTCCGTGGGACTCGAGACCGGTGAGTGGCGCAGGTGTCATGCATTAGCATTTACGCCACCGGCCTCGCTCCATTCCCACGGCTCTCGGCCCCGCCCCTCTCGTCGCAATACTGATCGATAACAATTACATAATTATGTAAATCATACTGCAATGAAAATACTTTGACATATTGCTTTCATCCTAACTTCCATATCCATCATCAGTCAAACATGTCCGACATGTGATAAGCAAGGCCTTATGGACTTCTCAGAAATTTAGATACACAGATAAACAAACGCAAGTGAATGCTGGCATGAAAACACAATTATAAACTGAAATGTTGGACTATATGTTTGTCTGACAAGAAACCTGATGAAATATCTCTAACAAAGTATGTGAACCTATTTTTCTTTGTTCTTTAAAATCCTCTAACAAGATGCTTTGGTGTATCTTGCTTTTACACAATCACCAAATCGTCTGGATTTGAGGGCAAAGCTCTCTGTCATTCTCCTAAATCTATCCCGAGAGAAACAGCCAAACTGGTGTTTTGTATTCTCTCAGAGTCTGCTGCTTGGTGGAGTTTTTCTTGAGAAATGTATACATTGTACCAACAAGATAATGAAATCAGATGTGTCAGTCCTGCAGCAATAATCCTTGGAGATTTTTCATAGTTTCTAATCATCAACATGGTTGACCTGAATCACTGAATCGTCAAAACATGAACCTGCTCTGAACCATGCAATGTTACTCCTCTCTGACCAGGTTTACATGCACATTAAATATCATAATTTGTTCATATTGCTGTTATGTTAACGTTAAGTGTTAAACTGATTTTCATTAACCAGTTATGCCAATATTCTGGTTTCTAGAAATCTGAATAAGACAGCTGTCATGTACTAGTATTAATCTGAATTCTTTGTCAATTAAAAACACTAAAGTAATGCTGAATGCTAAAGTGTTTGTGAAAAAGTTATAGAAGAAATAGTTTTTGAGCTTTGTACAAACATTAAAGTTAAATTTTGTTATTTTAGTATTAACAAACAGAATGAGAAAAAGGTTTTCCCTGCCCCATCTGCAATTGGTCAGACAAATAGATAACTCACACTACTGGTTGAGCCAGCGTTGCTACAGTATGTTAGACAAAACAAAGCAATGTTATGATGAGTCACAGTGTTACACTTTTTATGGAAATCAAACTGCAAATGGTTTACTTATAGCTGTCGCTACACATTAAGTTGGAATATGAGGATGTTTTAACATTTTGTTTTAGCATTAAAATGACACATTTCAGCCTTTAAAGAAAGGAATATAAATCAATATACAGACAGCTGAAAGCACTGCAAGTCTTATGACCTACATTTTACAACTCATTGCATTTTTGTATGCTATTGTCAAAGACATGAATGAGAATTAATGAGTTGACTAAATTACTGTGAACCACTGTGATGTAAATCACTGTACTACTAACACTGAATTGAAATAAGTCACAAGAGCAAGCAAATAGCTGGAAAGAACATACATGTCCTGCTCCATGCATGCTGATTATGTTTGTTTGTAAGGCTGATCGCATGCAGACATGAATATTCCTAAACAGCTCTTTCGGAATAAAGGTATAGTCATTTACACTGTTATTTGGTGGAATTTCTTGGATAAAATCCAGTCATAGGATTTCAGCTCAACAAGATTAGGATTGATTTCCCATGGAGATTTTGCATTGGTTTTCAAATTGGTCACATCAATTCACAAGAGAAAGCTGCTTTGTTTCAAAGACTTCTGTTTGAGCTGTGCTGCATACATTGCCAAACTTTTGCTAGTTCACCCAAAAATTTAAACTAAGTCATCATTTACTCACTCTTCTGTTGTTCTAATGCCGTTTGCCCTTCTTTCATGTTATATTTTTATTAATCTTGATAAGAACATACATGTCCTGCTCCATGCATGCTGATTATGTTTGTTTGTAAGGCTGATCGCATGCAGACATGAATATTCCTAAACAGCTCTTTCGGAATAAAGGTATAGTCATTTACACTGTTATTTGGTGAATTTCTTGGATAAAATCCAGTCATAGGATCTCAGCTCAACAAGATTAGGATTGATTTCCCATGGAGATTTTGCATTGGTTTTCAAATTGGTCACATCAATTCACAAGAGAAAGCTGCTTTGTTTCAAAGACTTCTGTTTGAGCTGTGCTGCATACATTGCCAGACTTTTGCTAGTTCACCCAAAAATTTAAACTAAGTCATCATTTACTCACTCTTCTGTTGTTCTAATGCCGTTTGCCCTTCTTTCATGTTATATTTTTATTAATCTTAATCTTAATTCTTGCAACTTACGTGCTTTTTCTGGGCGAGTCGGAGTGAACTGCTGCACTAATAGAGTCTCATGAGTGCACTACTGTGCACAGAAACCAATGGCGAAGGTTAGGAATTTGGTTAAATAATACATAAAATTCCAGTTTATTTTTCACCAAACCCTATCGTATATCCCCCGAACATTTGGAGAATATGACACGTGTCGCATGAGATCATTCTGTGCTACTTTTCTGTCTTTTTTAACATCTTAATTCTTGTTGCTATTCACAGCCATTAAGCGCGAGCAGGACATTCCTTTAATGTCTCCTTATGTGGACTTAAAATGAAAGAAGGCAATACAGTCTTCATTTTCATTTTTGTCTCAACTATCCCTTTAAAGGCTGAACCAGAATATAGACCTTAATCGGACAAGTGTGTAAACATGGTCACTGTGGTGAAATATATTGGTGAATATGTTGAAGAACAAGCTCGTGTCTCATTACACTCCCCACTGCGTGTACCTTCGTCCTCTCCCAGCCGAGTCATGATATTAGTTCCCAGAGCTTTCCACCGAGGGGTCGGCGCTCCTTCAGAGCGGCATTATTGCCTCAGTAAGGATTACAAAAGAGCAGGACAATGGATTTATGGACATTGATTGCACTACTGCTTGGCTACGGCACGGGCAGCTCAAAGATAGTGCGCGAGGGGAAAGAGGTGTAAACAAAGGCCTAGTGGAGGGCCCCACAGTCTGACAAATTTCCTGCATTGAACATTGCAGGCGCGTCACCTTGACTACCAGCCTGTCACCGCAGAAGGAACAGCCGTGGCCTTATGCAAGACAACCTGCCTGGACTGCGGGAAAAACAAGTGTCTTAGCTGTATCTTACCCTCTGAAAGACTGACACATACACGCATGTACACACCACCTCTACTCTGGTCCCTCCTGGCTGGCTTTCTTCAAGTGTTATTGACAGTGTGGCTGTGGCCTCAGAAGATCAATTTTTAGCACTTGTCACAACCAAAGAAAGCCAAGTAAATCAGCTAAACGAAACCAAAGAGGCGAATAGAGACAAAAAGGAAGTGACCTCCTAACACCCGAGCACCACCATCCTGAATGGTAAATCATATTGAGTGTGTTTGGCGATACGCAACCCTGTTACCACCCTTCCTCGCTTCATACCAAAAGGGGCAACAATGGATTCTTAATGAAAATCAGCAGGCAGAACGCGGGAACACAGACGCCGACGCTGATTGCCATCAATTTCCCATTTGCAGTCACGAGGAGAAAAAACAAGCTGTGTTTGCATATCTGATTATTGCATAAATCAGATCTTGATTTTTCATTTGGAAATCCTTCAGGAAAACGAGAAAAACAGCAAAACAAGCCAAATGCAGACAAACAAAAGCGGTGGTGTAGGCGAAGTGTAACGAGCCCCTTCAACTTAATGTGCTTTGGGTTTCTATCAATTAAGCTGTTTGCCCTCAGCAAACTTCAGAGCTTTTTAATCCAAAGTTTTCATGGTTTCCTGTCATATAATTTAGTTTTTTTTAAAGCCCCTATATTTCCGTTCCACTAGCTGCACCAAACAAAACTGCAAAAATAGCTTGATTTGAATATTTTCTGAAAAAAAAAATATGAGTGGTATTTGCCTGTGCAAATTTGCCACCACAATGCTTTGGTTATTATGCAGTTGCTATGCTGTTGCTGGGCTGTTCACTTTCTGATCTCATACTGGCCCTACTAATGTTTCCAAACAGGTTTCACAAGCACTTCTATTGCTCCCCGTCTGCCATTGGTCTGACAGAACAGATAGCCACGCCCCAAGCTCACTCCATTGGTTAGCTGCTGTTGCTGTGTGCTTCTGGTCTAGATTCTTAAACAAACAGAGCAAAGTTTTGAAAGCGCCTCACAGTGTTTACATTTTTCAACATACAAATGGCTTACTTATAGTTGTCTCTGTATATTAAGCTGAGTTAAAAGCATATTAACTGAATAAATTTACATCAGCTTTGAGTGCTGCTGAGCTCTGACTCACCTCAGCAGTGATCTAGTTTTGATTTGTTGCTCATGCTATTGTTGCTTCTCTCTGCTAGCTGTGAAGCTTTTGTCACTGCCTGTCTTGAGACTGTATGAATTTTACGAGGTCTCTTTTATAGAGCTCTGTCTCACAGGATGGCATATACATGGCATCCTGACTTCTGCTTTGTAGCACACAGCAGATCAAAGAAGCAGCTTCTCCGTTTTATTTTTACTTTCACATCCTCTCTGTTGTAGTCTGCTTGTATTAGATTTGCAGTTGCACTTTGGTGTTATCAAGGTATCAAACTCCACAGCAAGCGTGGGAGCTGAGACAAGTCCCAACATCTTTCTTGAACCTCATCATATCAAACACATATATTTCTGGTCAACTCTGTTAAAACATGTACATTGCTGCCTAAGGGTCAAGGTTTGTGTCCCAAACAACGCAGTATACACTATGCACTTATACTCTGCACTATGCGCTCTCTACAATCAATTAAAGTCTCTCCTCCTTTGGTACACAGGAAAAGATGCAACAGCTGAGTGCATGAAGTGTCTATTATTTGGACCCTTTCTTTACTTTCTTATAGACCTCCTTGATTGTAGCAGTCAACATTTTGTACAGCAGCAGTGCATCTAAAACTTTTCTCTCTCCTTATCTCTCTGTGCAGGAGGAACAAAACCGAGGCAAGCCCAACTGGGAGCATCTGAATGAGGACCTCCATGTGCTCATCACGGTGGAGGACGCCCAGAACCGGGCTGAGATCAAGCTTAAGCATGCAGTGGAGGAGGTTAACAAGCTACTCGTGCCTGCGGTGAGTACCACTGCTCTCCTTGTTACACACTCCCTTTCTCGTCATTGTAGTTGCAAAAGACTCTTGAATATAACACATCATGCTTATTTTGGCTATCTGACGTTATATGTGTCAAAATGACAGGAAGTGGGTTTTTGAAGATATATGCCATGAGCTTTGTTGAGGTTTAAAACATAATACCATATATATATATATATATATATATATATACAATAAATTTAGGGTTGGAGCAAAACTCTGTAGGAAGTTAGCCACCTCTAACATACAAGAGATACTGGCTCACACCCTGGGTCAGAGGTCGCCAACCCTGCTCTTGGGTAGGTAACTTCCTGCAGACCTCAGTTCCAACCCTGCTCCAATATACCTTCTTGTAGCTTTCGAGTTACCTTAAATGCCATGATTAGCTGGTTCAGGTATATTTGATTAGGATTGGAGTTGAACTGGAGCTGAAAGGCACATAAATGCAAACAAAAATAAATGCTACGAGAATCATTTTTGTGCGTAAAGAAAACTAAAATAACGACTTATGTTACTTTCATGAATGGCGGCAGACTGACCCGGAAGAGATTAAACCGTTGAATAAAGTCGTTATTTTTGTTTTCATTGCACACAAAAAGTATTCTCATAGCTTCATAACATTACGGTTGAACCACTGATGTCACAGGGACTATTTTAACAAAGTCCTTACTACATTTCTGGGTCTTGACCATGGTGGTTGCGTTGTTGTCTATGCAGGGTCAGAAAGCTCTGGAATTTCATCAAAAACATCTTAATTTGTGTTCTGAAGATGAACAGAGGTCTTACGGGTTTAGAATGAAATGAGGGCGAGTAATTAGTGACAGAATTTTCGTTTTTGGGTGAACTAACCTTTTAAAATGTGACCACTGACGGTGCGAGTTAAAGACTTTCATGTCAAGTTTCAGAGAGACTGTATGATGTGGCCACTGGAGGAAAGATGATATGTTATTGCTTCAGTTGGCTGTCATGGCAACTGCCAACACCTTCAATAAGCTCAGTGAGAACAGTCACGCCTCCCCAATCAGTGAACCTACACTTTGGGTCTCAGAGTGGACACAGTCTACAGCTACTACTGCGACAACAGCATAACATTTAACCTGATCCTTCATCTAAGAGCAATTCCCTTGTCTAGCAGCTAACTCCCAGACGGCCCACAGAGAGGCCGCCCCTTCCTTATCAATCTTGCTGCTGTGTATGATGTCTGACAGTACCCTCCCACATCCCATGGTAAAATCCATTAACACCTCTGTGTTTGCCTACAGGGACTTTTCTCTGTCAAATAGATGGAGGGAGGGATATTTTCCTTTCTGTTTGCACTAAGATAACGGCCACTAGTGTTCTGCTCCAACTTCTGTAAAGATCTTTATAATCCCTGCTGAAATGTGCATACTGATTGATCACATCTTGTGGCATTTGAGCTGCACTCTGCTTCTCCACATGTGGGTGGGGCTAGCAGCGCACTATTGGTGTTTGAGAAAATGTCAACAAAATATATATCAGACCATTCCCATAGTGAACTGAGATGCATTATAACTAGGGCTGTCATCGTTAAAGCGTTAACGCATGCGATTCATTTTACAATCCATAACGCATTAAAATAATTTAACGCAATTAACGCAAAATTACTAAAGCACAATTTCTAATCTAACCCTTTAACCCTATTTTGCTACTCTGCTTACGATTAGATAATTTTAAGCCACTAAACTCCAGGAACGTTTTCAGTCCAATGATCCAGTACGCGAATGCATTCAAACAATCCGTCCAAAACAGCGCTAATATAAAGGAAACCAGGCTGATTACATCAGAGATTGCAGAGAGAACAGAGACTCGCGTTGCGTTTTAAGTGAATTATTCATTCCAGTGCGTTTTGCTTTAAAACACGAGCTCTGTCATATTCTGTGATTGTCTCTGGAGAGCGCGAGCCCTTACACATCACAAGCGCTGTGTGAAGTACAGACTGAATGGATTGTCAACACATCCCACCGCTATATGGCCAGATGAGACGCAAACTACGGTTTCTCGACTGTATAACCAGTCTTGCTAGTAAAGTTTTGATAGATGAAGACTGCAATCAAGGTAAAGACGATTGCGGGGGCGTACAGGAGTCGTACAGTACAGTAAACATGCGTGAGTCCGTTATATTAATGCGTGTATGAGTGCTCTTGACGCACATTGTATTTATGCACAGGCACAGACATTTCCGTATATTCACGTTGTTTCCACACACATTCATGATAATGTTTAGATTTGTCATGTTTATGTCGCTGTGTTTAGTTATTCTGAATGGATCTGTGTACTGTAGTAGATATATGCAGTCAGCAGGCGGTTGGTTTAGGGGTTTTTTGGCATCTCCATGTGGTCCTGTTCAGTAGCGCAACTTGGCTTCTCTAAAATGTAAAAAAGCTCTTTGCTGTTGCACTGTACACATACTGTAAAATTCTGATTTTTTTTTTCTTTCATATGTGCTTATATGGACTCATACCATTTGGTTCTTTGGTGTCCTTTTGGAGTTTCTAAGTGTCCTTTTTTGGAAAGTCATCTAAATTTATCTTGAAAAAAGCTTGCAGAAAATATAGATTTTTAAGAATCACCCTTCAATCTTTTGGTTTACTTTGCTGGATTTATCAAATTATGACAAGATAAATGGTCTATTTCCAGGGAAAGCTAGCAACCAAGACACTTTATAGCAGCACACCAGGAGTCGTCAGCTTGGTGTCATCTATTTTAAATCATTATCTACATCACCACCGTTCCTCTCATCATCATAATCAGCAGCACTGGCAGGAGTGGCAGCAGTTGGTGTGGTGCACGCAGGAAGCCAGTGACCAGCAGGATACTGCTAACACAGTCAAAAGCAATTATCATCAATGGCTTTGTGACAAATATATAAAAGCCTTTGCTTCACAATTGCATCTGATTGTGCTGACTGAGGCAAGGTCTCACCAGACTCCCCTGAGCTCCTCTGTCTCTCATATGCATGAAGGAAATCTCATTTACATATTACCAGTAGCAACATGCTGATCATTTCCATACAATGAAAGTGAATGGTGACTAGGGGCTGTCAAGTTGGGGGGAAAAAAGAACATAAATGTGCTGTAACTGTAGTCCATATAACCTGTATAACTTGTGCACTTTATTCCAAGTCTTCTGAAGTCATATGATAACTTTCTGTGAGGGGAAAAGTCACATTTTAAATGTCAATATGCACCATATTTTTTCACATAGTTATCATTTGACTTCGGAGGACTTGGAATATAACAATAAAAATGCATGTATGCTTTTTGTAATTTTTTTGGAGCTTGACAGCCCTTTGTCACTATTCACTTTCATTGTATTGAAAAGGGCAGCTTCAAAATTCTACTAAACTTCCATTGTTGTGTGCTTTTTGCATAATGACGCATCCGAGCTGTGAAACCGTGGACTGTGCATATGCTCCGGACGTCTTGTGGACGTCTTAAAGCTGTCGGCTCATGGGGACCCTGATTTGAGTCTGATTTAGGTTGCGTCCCTGTCTTATTCCCCCATCTCACTTCTATTTTCCTGTCTCTAAAAAGGCCAAAAAAACATAAGGTATTGGGATGATATATGCATAAGAGAATGACAGTTTTATTTCAGGTGAATTATTCCTTTATGTTTTCTTAAACCATGGAAATTCTGTGTTATCCTAATGCTCTGAAATGCGAAAGGATAAAATGTATCTTCATAGATAGTCGTTTGAAGTTTCAAACAACTTCACACGTTGCATGCTGTAGAAGCCCAGGAGCGTAGGATATGAGCTCATAGCCAAAGCACTGAGCATTTGTTTCCAAGGTCCAGGGGAGTGACACTGAGTTAGCTGTTGGTTATCATTATGTCCTTGAACAGAGAACTTAATATCATCTTGCTTGACATGGTCCTGTCTGTTGTAAATGGCCAGGTTATAGTGACTTTTATATCCAGGAAGGAAGTCCTATGTCCATGAGAGGGGGACAATCTTTAATGCTAGCTCGTGCAAACGGCATGTTCCATGTTCTACTCAAACTAAAGCTCTTAACCTCCTACATGTCACAGATGATTCATATTCCTGGAAGAAAAACAGACGTCTCGTGTCACTTCACTGTGAGTATTTTCAGGTATGCTAAGCTGAACTATGACACACAACTTCAGCACCAAATTACATGCACACCCCGGAGAAAGCTAATTTCAGAAAGCATTTTAAGGCCTTTATTTAGAACATAAGTCGGTAGGCAGCATCTAAACCTGTGGTGAGGTGAAGCGCTTACCGCTATCTGTTAGCTCTCAACGTTCTCTCACTCTGTTTCCCCACCCTGTGTTAGCGGTAGCTAGGCCTAAATGGTCATTGCTGAAGGGACTACTTTAATTAAAGTCCTGTCTGTCAGCCGCCCCTCCATGTCTCCCAGCCTGAAGCCATGACAGATAGAGGCAGCTCTAATTGTCAGGGCTGGAGATAAAGCGAAATTTTAAATTGGGTGTGGAGGCACTACTACCACACAATGCACACACACACACACACCTCCCCTTTTTGGCCCATGTGGTTGTCCAGCTGCACCAGCAGTGGTGTTGAAGAAGAATTTAAATTGGGTGTGGAGGCACTACTACCACACAATGCACACACACACACACCTCCCCTTTTTGGCCCATGTGGTTGTCCAGCTGCACCAGCAGTGGTGTTGAAGAAGAGGGGAAGTTAAGTAAACAGCAAGGGCCGGCAGGGGCCGAAGTACCCAAGCTCCCCTCTACCCATCATGGCCTAGATTAGTGCACCCTATCACTCAACACTTCCTTCTTGGGATGAGATACTTCCAGCTTATCCGTGAAGCTCAGCATTTGTGGTATCTGAGCTTTTATGGGTGTGTGATTTTTGTGTGATTCGTGGTGGCTGCTAACAGAAGCATCACTATTAGTGTTGCTCATTGTTCAGGGGTGTCCAATCCAGCTCCTGGATGGCCACCGTCCTGCAGAGTTTATCTTCAGCCTGCTTCAGCACACCTACATGGACGCTTCTAGTAATCTTGCAGACCTTGATTATCTGCTACAGTTGTGTTTAATAAGAGTTAAACTCTACAGGAAAGAGGCCCTCCAGGAACACCCCTGGTTAAGAGTTACATAATCCCTATCCCTAACTTCATAACCCACTGTAACCCATCCCAAACTATGGAAATAAATGATAAATTATATTACTTTTCTTAGATACAATGGGTGGAAGAATCATGTAGATTAACATTAAAGGAAGGACCCAATCTACTGTACATCTAAAGCCCAAAGTATACTTCATTTGATAGTGTGCGTGAACTCAGGCAGCTGACACATGCGCTCTAGAAAGCTTCATCTTAGTCCAGTGTCTGTGCTATATTTCTCCAGAAGTTATGACCGATAAAAAAGTATTCTGTAATGTGCTCTTTTAAACTAAATTTGCAGCAATTTCATAAAACTCTCACACAAGTGCTTGTCAATGCAGGTGTCTGTTGTTGTTGCAGTCTCCGCTGTTTTGTTGCTGTTATTGCTCCATATTTTTAGTTTCATTTTCTGCTGTGAAACAGCGGCCTGGGCCAGTGTTGCCACCTTGTGGAACAACAGATTAGTGCAAAACAAATTCAATGCACATGTGCGACCTGCACGTACAAAGTATGCACAGTTACAAAAACCAGGTGGTGCGCGTATAGTATGCGGATAATATTGTGATGATGAAAGTCACGTCCCGCGCATTGTATGCATGCGTTAACGTGCACGTAAAAACTGAAGTATACTTTGGGCTTAAGGAACAGAATATTCAGGGACTTCATGGCGGACTTGGCCAGTAAGCAACTACCTAGAATTCAACCAGAACACCTGAGCAACTACCTCGATCTCTGAAAGCCAGCCACAACACCCTTGTATAATTTTTTCTTGTTATCAGAAAATGTAACAATTGGACTTTTTGGATCTTTTTTCCTTGATTTCTTTCTAATTCGCACATATCCACACGCCAATTTTTTGAGATTCTCAAACTCTTCTTGCCTAATTCTCCTGCTGGCACACGTGCTCACGACGGGATTTTGAGCCCCGCAGATTGCAAGTGACTGCTGGGAGGAACGTTTAAGAGGCAATACCTAGGCGGGGTATGCACAAGTTGTGTTTGGGGATTCCCGTGACGTGCACAGCAAGTGTTAGTCACACATAACTGAATCTCTGCCTGCAAGACTGCACGTGGACACCCTCACATCTTTGTAAGAACGCCTGAGTGGATGTAGAAGCAAAGGTGCATTATGGGTGAGCAGAGCCAATGTTGCTGTTTGTGATGCTGTTTTTTTTTAGGGAGGCGGGAGAATAAAGGGCCCAGTGGTTTGTGGGAGGTTCCATCTGTTCCCTTCATGGCACAATAGGCTCCCTCTTGCATGACATGTTTTTCTGCCTCTCGCTGTTTCTCAGAGTGCTCAGCACTAGCAAAAAAGAGAGAAGGGTTGAATAGAGCCCATGCCTCTCTTTGCAGAAATGTGTGTGTAATGCCGGAAAATTCGAAATAAGACATATTGTGTTCATTTGTGTGCACGCACATTCAGATCTCGAGAAATGACTGCATGTTTTTGCATATCTTTGTCCCTTTCTGCAGGTGCACATGCTGCCTCCTTTTGTCCAAAGGTCTCCTTTCCATCAGTAATGTGACTTTGTATATGTCAACGGGTGTAACTCTGTGTGTGGCTACGGTGTACGTGTGAACGGCAGGGCTGCTCTGTGGTCACATGATTGAGTAGTCATCCATGTCTTTGAGGCTGGGAGAGCATCAAAAGGCTCTTTGTTTACAACTGGAGTGTGGAAATCCTGAGCGGGCTCTTTGGCCCTACAGGGTTGGATAATGCTCCCAGTGGGGCTCATTCCCCTTCCCCTCCTCTGAGAGAGTCCAGCATCTTTTCTCGCCCTCTCATTCTGTTCTGTTATCTCTCTATGTGTCCCTCCCTCAGTCTCTCATGATGTTATTGAGTAACACTATGTTTTGGAGCTAGTGTTGGTACAGTTCGGTTGCACAGGGAATAAAGGTTAGTTGGGGTTCACAGGGCAGAGAGTGCATTACTGTGGCAACTGTTTAAGAGGCCCCGTCCTCAAAGGAGAGCACCGGGTCATGTGACTGTACTACAGAGGGGCTTAAATCATCCACCCACCACCCCTGCTTTCAGATTTTCAGCTACTTTAAAAAACAAGCTCACTCGTTCATAGGACCAGATGCAATCTGCAGATTTTTTCGCAGCTTCTACATTGACTCTGATGGAAAGTATGTGGAATTCTACCGAATGGATTTAAATGGGTTTAAATGTTGTTTACACTGAACAACCAATGCCATTTGTTTCCAGTGGGACTCATGAACGTGGGTTCTGTTTGTCCAACTAATGGCAGATAGGAGAAGTTTATGAACCTGTTTGGTGAACCTAGTGGCCCTGAAATTACACACTTTACCTTTAACAGAGAGGGACAGAGATTTGTACCATTCCCTGCAAACAAGCCTGCACTGGCCCTTTAGCCTTAGGGGCCCCAGCGGGCTGCCAGCGCAGGGCCCCTGAGAATTTGCTCAATGGCAAAACTTTGGCCTCTTAGCGCTGGCCCTGCACGGGCAGCCCTCACTTAGCCCCCAGGAAGCCCTCACTATGCCCACACAGGGCCCGCACTATTAATCTACAACAGGGGTGCCCAACCCTGCTCCTGGCGATCGACTGTCCTGCAAAGTTCAGCTCCAACCCTAATCAAACACACCTGAAGCAACTAATTAGGGTCTTCAGGATCACTTAAAAATTAAAGGCAGGTGTCTTTGATTAGAGTTGGAGCTAAACTTTGCAGGACAGTCGATCGCCAGGAGCAGGGTTGGGCACCCCTGATCTACAACAATACATCTGTTTCACTTTAAATACTTTCCAGCTGCTATAACTGAAGTCTTTGGGGAAAACAGTTATTATACATCTGAAATGGATGCAGTCACCACATAACTAATGTCTTTATTGTCAAAAATGTACAGTAATCAAAGGGATTTCAAATCAATTTATTAAATACAAAATAGAAAACATTCAGTTCAGGTTACTACAGCTACATATAGCCAAAAATGTAAAGACACAAAATTAAAAAAAATAAAGCAAACAAAGCAATGTAAGACTGATAGAAGTTGACTGATAGCAAATTAATAAGAGGAAGAAAACTGCTCACAAAATTCTTATTAATAGGCTTGTGTCTGTTAGACCTCAAATGTGGCTCGTGAGATCCACTTTCCTGCAAACTTTAGCTCCAACTTTGATCAAACTCACCCAACTGTGATTTTCTAATGAGCTTGAAGACATTGATTAGCATGCTCAGGTATGTTTGATTAAGGTTAGAACTAAAATCTGCAGTTAAGTGGCTCTCGTGAACCAGATTTGAGGATCCCTGGCATATATGAAACAACAGATTCTGAAAAGGTGTCTTTTGGTTTGAGTCATTTCACTTCAATTGAGTGGCTAAAGAATGGCCAGTTAATGTTGTTTGTATTCTCCTAGTTGCATTACAGGGCTGCCTACACAAAACCTGCATGGGCCCAAAGGATACAAAAGTTGCTCTGGGCCCGGATGGGCTGGCTCACACTGGGCCATCGTAGGATTAATGTGGACAGTCCACTAGTGTGGCCTGCTCACAAAAAGCCTGCGGTGAGCCCAAAGCTGTGGGCCTCACCTGGGCAAGCCCGCACTGGGCCTGTTTAGGTTTGGTGTGGGCTGGCCCTAGCCCACTGTGCCCGCAAAAAGCCAGCATGGGCCCTGCAGGGACATGTTTGCAGGGTTTTATAAATGACAGACGTCTCTGTAAATTCTGCAGAAAATTTTCTTCAGCATTCTGGGGGCCCTGATTCTGTGTGGACCTACTTATTTATACTCAAATCACCTTGTCCTTCTCTCTGCTACCTCTCTCTATCCCTTTTCAGGAATGAGAGAGTAATCCCTGTGTAAATAGAGGGGTAGTGTAAAGATGCAGACTCCATGGCCGTTCAGAAATCTATCCAGCTTTTCTGCTCCGCCGAGCTCCAATAGAACAGCTGCCTCCCCCGGGCACCACGGAAACTAAATGTCATGAGCGAAATAAAGGCTCCCGTTCCAAGCATGTACCTTCTGTCAGTAAACGCCACTTTCCCCAACGCTGCACTTAGTCTTTAATGCACTGCTTGACTTTGCCAACACTGGGTGGCCTTTTCTTCTGAGGAAACGCTGAAATCACTTGCGTGTTGTCATCTCTGCAACCTTTTCTTTTTAGACTCTTGACTTCCCTACAGTGCTGCAAGGGTAAAGAATGAATATGATACACTGTGATTGTTGATTTTGAAAGGATATGTGAAAGATTGCCCTTTATAATTCTATGGGTTGATTTTTGGAATTTCCTTCAGGCCAATGCCAACAGAGACTAAAGGAAAAATGATTCAAATGAAGACAAACTGAAGACGTTGAATATGATCTGGAACGTTTTTGGGATATATTAAAGGCATATTTCACTCAAAAATGAAAATTACCCAATGATTTATTCACCCTCAAAACCAAGGTCCTAGAGTCTGGAGGAAGGGTGGAGAAGCTTATAGCACAAGTTGCTTGAAGTCCAGTGTTAAGTTTCCACAGTCTGTGATGATTTGGGGTGCAATGTCATCTGCTGGTGTTGGTCCATTGTGTTTTTTGAAAACCAACGTCACTGCACCCGTTTACCAAGAAATTTTGGAGCACTTCATGCTTCCTTCTGCTGACCAGCTTTTTGAAGATGCTGATTTCATTTTCCAGCAGGATTTGGCACCTGCCCACACTGCCAAAAGCACCAAAAGTTGGTTAAATTACCATGGTGTTGGTGTGCTTGACTGGCCAGCAAACTCACCAGACCTGAACCCCATAGAGAATCTATGGTGTATTGTCAAGAGGAAAATGAGAAACAAGAGACCAAAAAATGTAGATGAGCTGAAGGCCACTGTCAAAGAAACCTGGGCTTCCATACCACCTCAGCAGTGCCACAAACTGATCACCTCCATGCCACGCCGAATTGAGGCAGTAATTAAAGCAAAAGGAGCCCCTACCAAGTATTGAGTACATGTACAGTAAATGAACATACTTTCCAGAAGGCCAACAATTCACTAAAAATGTTTTTTTATTGGTCTTATGAAGTATTCTAATTTGTTGAGATAGTGAATTGGTGGGTTTTTGTTAAATGTGAGCCAAAATCATCACAATTAAAAGAACCAAAGACTTAAACTACTTCAGTCTGTGTGTATTGAATTTATTTAATACACGAGTTTCACAATTTGAGTTGAATTACTGAAATAAATTAACTTTTCCATGACACTCTAATTTATTGAGATGCACCTGTATATGACTTTCTTCTTTCAGGTTAAATACAACTGGAGTTAAATTTATTAAAAAAAAAATTTTCAAGCTTTATAATGGAAGTGAATTAGGGTCAATATTTTGAAGGCCAAAAAAGTGCGTTCATCCATCATAAAAATACTCCACACGGCTTCGAATGGTTAAAAAAGGCCTTCTAAAATGAAGCGATACATTTATGTAAGAAAAATATCCATATTTAAAACTTTATAAACCGTAATCTCTAGCCTCCGCTAACTGTCGTACGCACATTTACTAGAGAGTGGCATTACAGAAGATGACGTAGGCGTAGTGTAAACTCTGGTGAGACAGTCCACTAGAGCCAAGTTTTGTTCACAGCAAAGGAAAACCTCCTCTTGGCTTATATCAAAATCCTCTGACATGTTTCTGTACAAATATTCATTTTGTACTTCTAATTCGTGACTGGTGTTTTGTTTTGCTCTCTTTTCTGCGCTTCTGTGTTCATCACTTCTCACCGGAGCTTATGCTACGCCTACGTCATCGGCTGGAACGCCACTCTCTCGTGAACAGTAATATAACATTTAGCGGAAGCTAGAGATTATGGCTTATAAAGCGTAAAAATAAGAATATTTTTCCTACACAAATGCATCGATTCGCTTCAGAAGGCCTTTTTATGATGAATGGACGCACTTTTTGGGCTTCAAAATCTCAACCCCCATTCACTGTCATTATAAAGCTTGGAAGAGCCAGGACATTTTTTTAATACAACTCTGATTGTATTCGTCTGAAAGAAGAAAGTCATATACACCTAGGATGGCTTGAGGGTGAGTAAATCATGTGGTAATTTCCATTTTTGGGTGAACTATCCCTTTAAGGGGGTCATATGATGCTGCTAAAAAGAACATTATTTGGCGTATTTGGTGTAATGAAATGTGTTTATGCGGTTTAAGGTTAAAAAAACACATTATTTTCCACATACTGTACAATATTGTTTCTCCTCTATGCCCCGCCTTTCTTATACGTGTCGATTTTTACAAAGCTCATCGTTCTGAAAAAGCGAGGTGTGCTCTGATTGGCCAGCTAGCCAATGTCCATTTTTGGAAGGCCAAACAAAGTAGTTTCGCTTTCACAACTGAACAGCGTCACACACGGCGACCTAGACTGAGCGGTGGCGGCGGCCTACAGTGAGCAGAGGCCGGGGGCTAGAGTGAGGAACGGCGGGAGGGTTAGAGTGAGCAGAGGCCGGGGGCTAGCATGAGGAATGGCGGGAGGGTTAAAGTGAGCAGAGGCGGTGGGCTTGAGAAAGGCGTGACCGGCGATTTCGACAAAGGAGTGTCCGGAAGGACATGTGACGACTCCGGGCTGGACTCCACTTCGTCCACGGTGAAAGCCGATACGGTGATCCACATCGCAAAGTTGTATTATTTCCTCAGCAGCCAGCACAGATCAGCTCCAGGCATGACGAAGCAGATATCGTTATCTTTTGGTAGACCAAACAAAGTAGTTTCGCTTTCACAACGAAGCACACAGCGTCTTTACGTCATGGCGGCGGCAACAAAAAAACTACAGCGAGAATAAAAGTTACGCCTTCTTTCTTTGCGTGAACATTTGGGCGGCGTTATGCAAATCTTCCCACATAGCGACGTAGATATGTGGGGGCGGGTTAGAACGAGCCGTTTTAGGTAGGCGTGGCTGACTCTTAACTTTTATAAAGAATATCTATTTGGATTTGAGACTTTAGTCTTTGCAACTTTACAGATCTTCTTTATGCACCAAGAGCTTGTAACACTCAAAAGAGAAAGGAAAAATTTAAATCGCATCATATGACCCCTTTAAGGCTAGTTAGAGGTCTACATAACATTATTATGAAAATAACCCTTCCTTTATGTTTTAATACAGGGGTGCCCAATCCTGTTCCCAGATATCTGCCTACCTGCAGAGTCGAGATCGAACCCTGATCAAACACACTTGTCTGAAATTATCAATTGCTTCTGAGGGTCTTAATGAGTTGCTTCAGTTGTGTTTGATCAGGTTTGGAGCTGGACCTTGCAGGAAGGTAGAGCTCCAGGAACAGGATTGAGCACCCCTGTTTTAATATAATTTTAGTTGCCTCTTCTCTAAAGCAAGGATTCTCAACTCTGGCCCTCAAGGTCCACTCTCCTCCAGAGTTTAGTTCCAATCTCGATCAAACTCACCTGCCTGTAACCTTGATTAGCTTCAGGTGTGTTTGATTAGGGTTGGATCTAAACTCTGCAGGAAAGTGGATCTTGAGGGCCAGAGTTGAGATCCCCAGCTCTAAAGTTTCTTAAGACAGGGTTGTCCAGTCCTTCTCCTGGAGGACCACTGTCCTGCAGAGTTCAGCTCTAACCCCAATTAAACGCACATGAACCAGCTAATCTGGGTTATACAGCTAATCTAGGCATACTAGAAACTTCCAGCCAGCTAAACTCTACATGACAGCGGTCCTCCAGGTCCGAGTTTGGGCACCCCTGTCTTAAGAGATCTCAACAATGGCTGATCGGATCATCAGAGTTCAGCTCTAACCCCAATTAAACGCACATGAACCAGCTAATCAGGGTTATACAGCTAATCTAGGCATACTAGAAACTTCCAGCCAGCTAAACTCTACATGACAGCGGTCCTCCAGGTCCGAGTTTGGGCACCCCTGTCTTAAGAGATCTCAACAATGGCTGATCGGATCATCAGACAATAAGGACATGGCGCGTTTACACTTGGCAACATCAGCTGACTTCTCGATCTGGATAACCGATCGGATCTGTATTTCCCGCGCAATATTTAAATAAGTCTGCGGTGCAAAGTCTACCTGAAGTGGTGGGTTTTCTTTTGAAAACTATTTTCAGTCGTGAGACATTTTACAAATTAAAATAAATGTTCGAGTCTCACTAGCGCTCTGTTCTTCCGACAGATCGGGAGAGAGGGGGCGGCGTTTTGCGTGATGTCAAACTGCGAATGCAGACACAATGGCTGGATTGCGTTTACATTACACTGAGATCCGATCACAATGCATCCTCGACTACCTCTGGACCAGGACACGCTGATCGGATAACATTCCGATCAGAAGCACGTATACACTTGTCTTTTCAATGTGTATGTGTACAACATCCGGATACAGGTCGCTTGTTAATGCCAAGTGTAAACGCAGCCAATGCCTCAAACTGCTCAAGACACTGCTCAGATTCCCCCATAGCCCAAATTATTTGTGTTATGCTGGCCACATTCATTTTATAGCTCCATACTGTGTCAACAGATGCCTCATTTTCAACAGATGTCTTTTTTATTTATCCTAAGGAATGAGACTGGGGTATAAGCTGGAGACTTTTAACAATTGCTCTCAAACTCATTGCTTTCTAGGAGAACAAAATACAATATTAAAGGAATCTCATTTGCGATTTTTTTTCCTATGGGTTGTCACTTCATGTCCCTCATCAGTTGGTTCAGGTTGGTTCATTACTCTGGTAGAATGCCATCATTAGCCGGTGGTTCTGATTGGGCTTAACAATGCTCTTCATTCAGACGAGAAAATAGTCCTTCTCATGCCGATGTTTAGAATCCGCATGCAGCCTGAAGATGAATAATACAGGAACGCATGCATTTTTAAAGGGCAAAATTACTCAAATCTGTTTTTCAGACAGTCTGGGACAGACACGGATGCTCTGTGGGAGCTGCTCTGCTGGAGGATGAGAAAATTCTGTGTGATGTTGAGGAGCACTTTCACTCGCTCTCTCTCTTTCTCGCACTTTTTTTAATTCCCCCGTCATGTTTTTGACTTTGTGACCAGCCTTTTTGTTGCAGTCCTCATTTTTTTGCATGTTGTGAGAGATCAAAGGTTCCTTTTATATGAACAGAGATAAGAGGGCTGTATTGTTATGGAGAGATGGCTAGTTGCAGGGTTACCGGGTAAGAATGTGTGTTTTAGAGAAGGAAAGAAAGTGTGTGTGTGCTTCTGCTAAACAATCAAAGTTTCACAATGATAAAGTGAGTCTTGGTGAGCTCTCTCTCTCTCTCTCTTTCTCAGTCTGTGTGCCGTCTCCTCAGTTCAAAGCCAGTTTGATGTATGAGACTTCCTCCTCCTCCTAATTGCACCTCTTTAATTCCAATGAGGAGGATGCCTACGCTCTGACAGCTAATCACTGACATGGCCCGCTTTACTCGGCAGTTGGGTGTACTTGTCTGGAAACTTCATGTCTGTTTCAACTGTGTGTGTGTGTGTGTGTGTGTGTGTGTGTGTGTGTATTTAGACACATGTGCATGCGTGTGCGCCGCCTTGCATTGTTTGCAGTAGAATTTCAGAGTCTCTTGCTGTACTAAACTGGCAGACAGAACAGCTGGCAGAAAACCGTAACATTTCAGGCATCTGTTCTAATGTACTCAGGTAATATCTGGCTTGCCATTAAGGCTACTTAAGTGGTTTGTTTTCTCTGATAAGTATGCAATAAAAAGATTCCAGTATGATCTGAAATATTTCTCATCAGATTTTTCCAAGATCAAATTATCTGGGCTATGCCACGGATGTTAATGCAATATGAAATCTAAAGTGACCCTATTTATTTCTTTTATGGAAATTCCTGATTTTGTTGTGTGCAAATCATTGGTGCATACCATTCCTAATTTAAACATTTGTCTTCAGAATCATTTATCAAAGCAACTTTCATTCTTCGGCTCATGTGACAAATCCCTCTTCATTTTCAACCCCTCCCCTCAAACCATCTGGCTCCACTGTGGTATTTATGCATCCACTTTTCGAAATCCAAATAATTTCTGATAAATTGCTTTGAATGTCCTGTTTAACCCGGAAATAATCAGATTAAGTAAAAGTAGTAGCAAATAGCATTTGCATACTGAGATTCATATCCCTTATGAAAATTAACCGTGTTTTTATTGTAGTAAGTGTGTAGTAACCATATTTTTGGCGTATTGATTACAACTTGTATAACCACAGTTTTATTACAAATACTGTGATTAAACTATGGTTAGTGTTGGGATACCATGGTATTTACATGGTACCATGTTAAATGTCCAAAAATAAATCAAATTAAATGATATAATAATAGTACATAGTAACATATTATCCATAGTACTTGTTTACTATGTACTATATTCATGCATACCATGGTACATAAATATAGCAATTGTTTAGTTCCACTGTACACTACCGTTCAAGGTTTGCAGTCAGAAAGATTTTACACTGTTTTTGAAAGAAGTCTACATTTATTTAATTTTAAAAAACAGTAAAATAGTAATATTGTGTAAAACAGTAATATTGTAGAATATTATTACTTGAAAGTATTAAATTTTGAATGGTAGTGTATATATTTAAGTGCGTTGTTTTGGATATATTACCATTGAGTTTGCTATTGTGCTTACTGTGATGGTATCACATGGTAATACTCTGGTACTTTAAAATAAATACTAAACAAAATACTATGTTATTACTATTTTACCAAGTAAAATGAGTAGCATATAGCATTTCATACAGACTTTAAAGGTATAGTCACAGAAAAAAATGTACTCGCCATCAAGTTGTTCCAAACCTGTGCGAGTTTCCTTCTTCTGTTCAACACAAAAGAAAATATTTTGAAGAATGGTGGTAACCAAATAGTCGATGACTTCCATAATATGTATAAAAAAAAATTTTTTTTTAAAAGTACTAAAAAAATACTATGGATGTCAGTGGCTACCGTCAAC
>NW_015506189.1:269921-332965 GCF_001515645.1 Sinocyclocheilus grahami | reverse complement strand
GTAGTAACCATATTTTTGGCGTATTGATTACAACTTGTATAACCAGAGTTTTATTACAAATACTGTGATTAAACTATGGTTAGTGTTGGGATACCATGGTATTTACATGGTACCATGTTAAATGTCCAAAAATAAATCAAATAAAATGATATAATAATAGTACATAGTAACATATTATCCACAGTACTTGTTTACTATGTACTATATTCATGCATACCATGGTACATAAATATAGCAATTGTTTAGTTCCACTGTACACTACCGTTCAAGGTTTGCAGTCAGAAAGATTTTACACTGTTTTTGAAAGAAGTCTACATTTATTTAATTAAAAAAAACAGTAAAATAGTAATATTGTGTAAAACAGTAATATTGTAGAATATTATTACTTGAAAGTATTAAATTTTGAATGGTAGTGAATATATTTAAGTGCATTGTTTTGGATATATTACCATGGTAATGCATTGAGTTTGCTATTGTGCTTACTGTGATGGTATCACATGGTAATACTCTGGTACTTTAAAATAAATACTAAACAAAATACTATGTTATTACTATTTTACCAAGTAAAATGAGTAGCATATAGCATTTCATACAGACTTTAAAGGTATAGTCACAAAAAAAAATGTACTCGCCATCAAGTTGTTCCAAACCTGTGCGAGGTTCCTTCTTCTGTTCAACACAAAAGAAGATATTTTGAAGAATGGTGGTAACCAAATAGTCGATGACTTCCATAATATGTAAAAAAAAAAAAATAAAAAAAAGTACTAAAAAAATACTATGGATGTCAGTGGCTACCGTCAACTGTTTGGATGGCCAAAAAGGGCCATATTCTAGCATTTCTTTTCCTGAAGTCTACTTATGTTAGTCAAGGTTATTTAATTTAGTTTTACATAATAGGTTCCACCCTCTCATTGATCCTCAGAATTAAACAGACCGTTTTTAATACTGTAAAGTCATTATACCGCTAGTTGCTAGTATTCATTTGCAAGCTGCTCGACATTTAGATGTAGACGTTTTGTGAACATGGACTCATTAGTGTACTTTGAGGCGTCAATACAGAACAACTTGTTTTTACAGCTTAGTTTCAGTAAATGGTATAATGGAATTAGGAGAACGTTTTGTGTTACTAACATTACAATATGTTTGCATACTCTTTTATTCAACTTTGTTCTAAAAGAAAATCCTGTTCTCCTAGATAGTCTCCTTTTAATTTCCTTTTCACTGTCCTTCACAGTCCAGTAAATGTCCAGAAATGCTTAGCTTGATCAAATGTGCTCATGTTTGTTTTTCCAAGCAAGGCAGATTGATTAAAATGACAAATTCTGAATAAAAGTTTTAAATATTAGGGCTATTATTGCACTTGATTGAGAAGCGTATTACGTTACCTGTCATCTCATACCTTTATTACACTTCCAAATCATGCGAACAGGATTGGAGTAAATTAACACACTGTTTTGTCTTCATTTACTCTTGAACTAGACTGCACGTCTGTGTGTGAACTCTATCGTCTAATACTCCTAATACATCCTGTCTGCTTAGAGTGTTGTTTATGGGCCACAGAACAGATGAGAATTTTATTCGACAGAGCCTGCATTTGTATGCACACAGACGCAGACACATACGCAGAGTTTTGGCACCAGGGACACTTGCACTACTTCCCTCTCTCAAAGCCAATTAACATGAAACCTCATGTGCAGGAAACTGTCTAAGACTCCCACAGGTTTGCAGCTGAATTCATGCATGTTCACATACTGTCTCATACAGAAGTCTATCTCTCTCGCTCACTCCCTCTTGGGCCATTGTGACCCTGAGTATTTTCCCTCACATCCAGGAAAGGCTACTTCCCTGCCTCTTACCTAATTAACCTGCAGTCTAATTTTAACCTGCGGGTGTTCAGACAAAGAATAGAGCTCATGATCTTTGCACTCATTTATGTGCCTAAATTTACCCTGAAGTTTTAGTGGAGGCTGCAAATGTCAATTAGGCATAGCTGATGTATTCACAGTCGGATTTGGCACTAAAAAAGACTACTATAGTATTACCATTGTTTTTTTTGGACATGTACTATGGTAGAACTGTATTTTTTTATTGAGAAAAAGAACTTGAACTCATTAAATGGTCACACCATGGTATAGCATATTGATGTATAGCATATATACCATGGTGTATATATAATACTTATGGAAATACCATGTTAAATGTCCAAAAAAATCAATTAAATTAAATTAAAAATTAATTTAATTTAATTTAATTAAAGTTACATATTATCCATGGTACTTGTTTAGGTAGTCTTCTGAAAGTCTATCTATGTACCACGATGTTCTTGAAGGTACTTTGTAATACTATGTAAATACCATGGTACATAAATATGTTAATTGTTTAGTACACTACCGTTCAAAGGTTTGCAGTCAGATGTTACGGGGCGAACGAGACAAGAGGCATGCGTATCCATCTGCAGAGCTTTATTTACAACATGATTACAAAACAAGCAAGGGTCGGACAATGGCATATCATGCAGGCATATCATGGGCAAGACAAAAGAGTAGTCCGGTAAACAGGCGAGGTCATTCTCCGGTGAACAATGTCCAAACAGGGTAATCCAAATGGGTAATCCGAAACACAGGCAATAGTTCAGGCGAGGGTCAAACAGAGTCCAAACAGAGCAGGGCAAGAGAATAATCCAAAGACAGGCAAGATATCCAAAACCACGACTAGACTAAACAGGCGAAACAGACCAAGACTAGAAACTAGGCAAACTCGGCATATAGTATAGGATGGCTCCGTAATGTTGCTATGACAGATGTAGCGATATGCGCAAACAATACTCGGCAGTGAGGAAGAGGAAGTCCATGGCTTATGTAGGGTGTTTGATTGGTTGCAGCTGTGTGTCGAATCAGTGCAATGGATGATGGGAAATGTAGTCAGGTGACATGCAACAGTTTGTGTAGTGCGAGAGTCAATGTAACTGGAAGGCAACATCTGGTGGCGAGCAGATGGAAAACCAATGACCAGATTCATGACATCAGAAAGATTTGTTATTGTTTTTGAAAGAAGTCTCTTATACTCACTAAGGCTAGATTTATTTGATAGAAAATACAGTAATATAGTAAAATATTATTACTTGTAAATATACTTTATAAATATTATTTTAACTATTATAATTTACCATGTACCAAGTACCATGTTTTTGGATATATTACCATGGTAATGCATTGTGTTTCCAACTGTGTTTACTGTATTACATGGTAATACTCTGGTACTTTAAAATATACCATGACATTAAAATTTTTCAATATACTTTGGTAGTACCATCATACCATGTCCAAAAAACCTTGGTATTACAGTGGTACTTTTTGTTCCTAGGAAGTACCATAGATTTTTTTAGACATGTTCCATGGTAATTCTGTGGGTTGCTTGGAGTCCAATATAAATACCATTGTATATTAATATAGTAACCATTCAATTCCTCCACAGTACTTTTTGTCCAAGGGAATGGACAGTCTCATGTGCTTCTGTCTGTTTGTGTCAGTATATGATATTCTTAATTAATTTTCTTCTCAATTAACAAGTGCTCATCACATCAGCAAGCCAATTACAAGAGGTATGGCAAGCAGGCTCAACATAAATATTGGATTAAGCTGTAATTATTCTCATAAAGCAGTTTTAATCTTCACAATGACTGTATCTGTGAATGTGTGTGTAAGCGTGTGAAAGCAAGCAGGAAATATGTGTTGTGTGTTATGGTTGTCTTTATGTCTCTGTGGGGAGGATCTATCATATGTGCAGCTGTGAAACAGTCAAACTCACAGCTGATTTTTAGTTTGTTCTTGATGTCAGAAAGCCAGGCAGCGTTACTGCACGAAAGGTCAAACCATCCTGACCAGCCTGACCCAGCAACATAGACTCAACCAGTAGCAGGAGATTGGGGTGAGGCTATCTCTTTAACCGACCAATAGAAGGCAGGGGGAGCGTTCACTAAATCTGTCAGCTTAATTAGTGTGTTCATGTCGATGTAAAAAAAACCGTATGATGTCTTGTGATTTGTTTACTTGTGCTGTTGGTATATTGATTTGCATGTACCGTAAATGCTTAAAAATGACTGACTTTTCATAGTTATCAAGTTTGTTGTACATGTAAACACACTCAGTTTTTGTGAAGTTTATGTCTGGAAGGAGTCTGTGAGGAAGAGGGCCTGTAGTTGTAGTGTTGAGGGATGGGGTGAGATAAATCAGTGGGTTCCGGTGCGATACAGAGAGACAGGAAGGCCTGGCGAGGGGATGAGGCGTGGCTGGAAGCCAAACGTCCGTGTTTGTGTGTTGTAAGAGAGCAGCTGTGTGCGCCGTGAGTGGGACTCATTCTTGGAGCGCTAGCGTCCGGTTTTCACTCGCCAGGTCCTCCCGTCCTCCTTCAGACAATTATATCACTCCTCTGTCCTTCAGGCTTCCCGTTCGACCAATGATGGTCTGAACTGTGTTTGACAGGTTTGGTTTATGTCCTTGCCTTTGAGAAATCCTACTAATAAGATAAAGCGTGTAACAGAATAAAGCACTTGAAAGTATCAAATTGGATCATACTTTGTGTTGTTAGAAAGAAAGCAATCACTTTAAGTGGTTTGAGAGAGAGCGGGAAGTTAGCTGCGTGTCCACAGTGCAGATGACAGTAGCAACAAAAAACAGAAAATGACATCTAAAAGAAAAGAAAGTGAAAGGCCGAAGGACCTTCAGACAAGAGCTATTCAACTCAACACGCACACAACAAATCCATCGATCTACATTCAGAAAAGAAAAACGGCTACAGAAAGAAACAATGTGGAGGAAGAGGGTAAATTATAAAAAAAATAGGGATATAAACTAGTCCAAAGCCATAGCTGAATATCTTGACAACATGTTAAGGTGTCATATGTGAATTCAGTGTCCAAAGACTCTTTTTAGAAGGTAGGAAGCAATATGATTCAAAGGCATTATTGCATGCTTCATGGTGAGGTCAATCCCAGAATGCATTTTTGAAATTAATTATATCATTCAACAAGGACGCATTAAACTGATCAAAAGTGACAGTAAAGACATTAATAGATTTATATATATTTATAGGCTATATGTAAATCCTATTTCAAATATAGGCTGGTCTTTTGAACTTTCTATTCATCAAAGAATCCTGAAAAATAAAATAAAAATTATATATATATATATATTATTATTTTTTGTGTGTGTGTTCCAAAGAAGAAATAAAGTCACTTAATGGCAGGATTATAGTTAAATAAAACAAACAAACAATAGATAAATAAATAAATAAATATTAATTATACTTCAACAAATAAATGTTAACTAAAAATAAACATTACCTAAAATTAAAAACCATACAAAATTCATTATCAGAAATAAATAAAAATTAGCTGAAATAAAATAAAATGTAAAAAAATATTTTATTTCAGCTAGTTTTCATGATTTGAAATTAAGCATTTTCGACAGTGATTTCCCGCCCTTTGAATTTATTTATTTATTTATTTATTTACGATTACTAGAAGTAGTAGTATTTTCTTCCTTTTGATGCTGTATAAAAGTGTTTATGTATTACCTCAATGATATTATATAAATTATTTGTTTAGGTATTATGTGTGGTTATAAGTGCTTGATATAAATATGTGAATACAGTGTTATTTCTTTTTAGAAATGTAAAAGCACCTAATTATGGTTAGAGTATTAGGAAAATTCAGCTTTGCATCACAGGAATAAATTACTTTTTAAAATATATTACAATTGAAAATGTTATTTTAACATATTGTTACATATTACAATATTTACTGTATTTTTTGATCAAATAAATACAGCCTTGGTGAGCATAAGAGACTTTTTTAATATTCAGAAATATTTCAAAATCATAACTTTTATTCAGTATTTGTGAGTGCTCTGTATTTGTATGCTTAGAGTATCACATTGTTGCCAACTTGGCATTCAATTAATATCAAATTCTATTGGAATGAATTCCTGGTTGAGTCTCCAGTGAGCGTCATTGCATTGGAGGTGTGCTGTTTGTTGTTGCCTATGTAGAGCACTTCAAATCAGTCACTTATAAAGATCCATTTCAGTTAGGAAGGGGCGTTCACACTGCCAGAGGTTTGCACAGAGACAAAGCAACCTGCATTCATTCATTTTAATGAGAGTTCAGGATTTCCAGCGAGATGAGCGACAACGACCGTTGGCGATGCAACAAAGTTAAACAAAGTTGAGTTCAACTTCATGCAAATGAACTGCAAAACAGTTAATATAGTGATACAGTTAAGTAGCAACCAAGAGCACAGACACTCTGTGACATCCAGTGGTTTAACGGCTGTCAGTGTGACCGGCCCTTTAAGAGACAGCTACCTGTAGTCTGTAGAAAGCAGGGCAGCTACTAGGTTTGGAGCGGAGCTTGAGAGAGCGAGGGGAGGAGATGAAGGGGTAGACCTGACAGGCCGTGATGGAAAGTTGTAGGCTGGCAGGCATTGTGTTCTAAAGGTCATTGTGATCCCAGTCTGAATAGCTCCAGAGTGATTCCTCTTTATGCAAGCAGACCTTGAAAGCATATTACGCTGCCTGACCTGAGCACACTCATGCAGTCAGTGAATATTTTTTAAAGAAATTTATATTTTGGTCACACTTTATTTTAAGGTCCAATTCTCACCATTAACAAACCAATAACTATGACTTTTGCCTCAATAAACTCCTAATTTGCTGCTTATTAATAGTTAGTAAGGTAGTTGTTAAATTTAGGTATTAGGTAGGATTAGGGATGTAGAGTATGTGCTTTATAAGTACTAATAAGCAGCCAATATGTTAATAATTAGCATGCTAATAAGCAACTAGTTAATAGTGAGAATTGGTCTCTATGCTAAAGTGTTACCAATACTTTAATTCAACAACGATACATTAAATTAATCAGAAAATACTGAAAAATACTGAAACAAATCATTAGACAGCACAACTGCTTTCAGCATTGATAATATTTTTTTAAAATGTTTCTTGAGCAGCAAATCAGCATATTAGAATGATTTCTGAAGCATCATGTGACACTAAGACTGGAGTAATGATGCTGAAAATTCAGCTTTACCAAAGAAGTAATTAATTATATTTTGCATTGTGTTAAAAAAAACTATGGAAACCTGATTCTGCAACAGAATTAAAAGAAAGAGAGAGAGTTGAAAAATATATAATTGTGAAAATGTTATATCAATAAATAATTAAATGCATACATACTTAAAAAATGTAAAAGATAGTGACATTTTTCTCACTATTCTGACCATTTTTTCCTGCAATTGCGAGTTTATATCTCACAGTTATGACTTTTCTGCTTAAAATTGTGAGTTTATACTATGGAAACCTGTTTCTGCAACAGAATTAAAAGAAAGAGAGAGAGTTGAAAAATAAATAATTGTGAAAATGTTATATCAATAAATAATTAAATGCATACATACTTACAAAATTTAAAAGATAGTGAAATTTTTCTCTCACAATTCTGATCATTGTTTCCTGCAATTGCGAGTTTATATCTCACAGTTATGACTTTTCTGCTTAAAATTGTGAGTTTATATCTCACAGTTATGACTTTTCTGCTTAAAATTGTGAGTTTATATCTCAGAATTCTAAGTTTATAAATTTATAGGTTCTGAAAATTGTGAGAAAAAAAACAGAACTGTGAGATATAAACTCAGAATTGCGAGAAAAAAAGTCTGAAGTGTGAGATAAAAAGTCACAATTACCTTTTTTATTTATTTGTTATTCCATGGCTGAAACCGGCTTCCATAACAAGCTATTTTAAGTTATAATAATGTTTCACAACATCAGTTTTTTCCCTGTATTTTTCTGTATTATCAAATTAATGGTTGCTTAAAATTGTGAGTTTATATCTCAGAATTCTAAGTTTATAAATTTACAGGTTCTGAAAATTGTGAGAAAAAAAACAGAACTGTGAGATATAAACTCAGAATTGCGAGAAAAAAAGTCACAATTACCTTTTTTATTTATTTGTTATTCCATGGCTGAAACCGGCTTCCATAACAAGCTATTTTAAGTTATAATAATGTTTCACAACATCAGTTTTTTCCCTGTATTTTTCTGTATTATCAAATTAATGGTTCTTTTAAAAACATTAAAAAAATCTATCTGACCCCAAACTTTTGAACAGTAATATAGGTGTAAAAGATTTTGATCAGATCACTCAAACCACATTTGTAAGTAGTCAAGCTCATATGATATAACACTACATAAAATCACTGTGCAGAAACAAAGGTTTAAAGTTTACCAGCCACATACAGGAAACGGGCCACTTGTAAAAAATATGAATGGGAGAAATTGCAAAACTCAGTAGCAAAATCATTCAGAACCCAGTGGCCAAATGAGAATTGGATTTAGCAGTTTGCCCTCCCGGGGCCCTCTTTATATTACACTGAGATCAGGTCCATCGGCGTTTGCTTGAAGCATCCGCACGCAGATACCCGCGCATTAACACTGGTGCAGAGAGAGACCCTTTGTTCTGTCAGCGTGCAGTGCGGTGCACAATGTGAGCAGGAAGGGCCCAAGGCAACGCTGTCACAGAAGGAGAGCGAGAGATGAAGGCAGAGACGTGTGGATGAAAGAAGGACAGCGGAGAGGAAGAGGCCAGGAAAACGCAGAGTGTCATAGAAACGATTGTGGCTTGGTGCAGAAAGAGAGAAAGATTGTCAGATGTGCTGAAATACATTACCAGCAAGTGTGAAAAACCGAGTGATGTCATCAGTATTGAACCCCGCGAAGCCGGAAAACACTTTTTGATTTGTAGGTCAAAAACGGATGGGCGGCCAAAGCATGACAGATTGAAAAATTCACAATAAATGCAGCTCGCTGTATATCTGCTGCTGAACAGGACTAGCTTGTGTGGGTAATGATACGGACTGGTTTTTAAATTACCGTCTGAGAAGGTTAGCATCCCTACAGATCCCAGCCTGAGTCTTCACTGAACGCTTTAATGACATCACAGCACCTCGCACTGGCACATACCTGATACTGCAAGCTTGGAACGTTGCTTGTGTTCCGAATGGAATTCTAGTGTTGCCTACTGCATACTTTACATGTACTGCCTACTGTTAGTGTACTGCCTACTGTTGTTTATTTAGAAGTCTTATTCGAAACAAGATAAAATATCAATGTATTAACTGTAATAATGTGTAAAAATGTCTAATTTTGTCATATTTTTGTCATGCCAATCAAATGGATATTGGATAATGTGGTTCATTCATCACATTATAAAACAGACGTTCTGGAAGTTGAGTGTATTGCATTGTGGGATACAGTATTCCTTGCAGTGTGCTCTTGTTTTACTGCTGCATTTTTGGCCACTACCATTCAAAAGTATTAATTTTGTAATACTTATATTCAGCAAGGATGCATTAAACTGATCAATATTGACAGTAGAGACATTTATAATGTTGCAAAAGATTTCTATTTCAAATAAATGATGTACTGAAAATATGAAGCAGCACAACTGTTTTCAGCATTGATAATAGTAAGAAATGTTTCTTGTGCAGTAAATCATCATATCAGAATGATTTCTGAAGCATCATGTGACACTGAAGATTGCAGTAATCCAGTTTACCCCAGCACAGGAATAAATTACATTTGAAAATATATACAATTAGAAAACAGTTCTTTTAAATTTGAATAATATTTCTGTTTTTCTGTTTGTTTTTTTGTTTAAATAAATGCAGCCTTGGTGAACATAAGAGACTTCTTCTAGAAACGTGAAAAAAATATTACCAACCCCAAAATCTTGAATGGTAGTGGATAGGCAAAATCCCCATACTGTGCACAATATACATACTGCACACTGATGAAATAGTACACATAGTAATCCAAATTTGTTCAAAAAAGCAGGCCTATCATACTACTCCCACTATTTCTGCAGAATGCAGTATGTATACCATGTGCAGTACACAGATTTACTGTATGCATGACCTATTGCAGTACTGTATTTGTCAAATGTGTGGTGTACAGCACACTTGATGAAATACCGAATCCCACAATGCAATTCGGTTGACTCAACCTTCCATTTCCAATGTGATGAAAGCACAATAGTTCACCCAACAATGACAATTCGGGCATCATTTGCTTACCCTCAAGTTGACCTAAACCTGCATTTCAGTCTTCTGCTGAACACCAAAGAAGATATTATGAAAAATGTGTTCACAGTTTCTGGTCCCCGTTGATTTCAATAGTATTTTTTCAAACTATGAAAGTCAATGGGGACCAGCAACTCTTCAATTATACCATTTTCTTCAACAGAGGAAAGAAACTCGTTAAATTTGTATTTAGTTTGAACTATCCCTTTAACAATATCTGCTCACATTATTTGATCAGTCTTACAATAGTTAGAACCACTAGCTTTAATACAAAATTGACAAAAACCTTATTAAATTATTCAGCTGTCCTGCAGAATCAAACGCTCTTATCCGACGCTATGCCAAGCCATTAAATACTCTCTTTTATCCATGAGACCAAGCTCGCTTCACCCTCCTGGAGCTTTCAAAACAAGAGATATAGCCTCCTGCGGTCCCATCATCTGTCATCGCTAATAAAGCATGTCTGCTCACCAGGACGAAGTACTGTAGATCAAAACAACAACACAGTAAGAAATAACATATATATTTCATAACTTCATAACTTTCATAAGTTCTTCTATGTAGGCCACCTCCCCAAACTTTCTCACCTCGTTCTCAGGTTCTGATAAGTGAATGTGCAGCGAGGCTCCCTCAGAGGCCTGCTTCTCAAGGACAGAGCACATTAGGCTGATTAAATAAAGACAGAGAGTGATTTATAACAGCTCTGTCCCGCTCTATTCATCAGCAGGCTCTTGACTTAATAAAGTATTGATATTTAGATACACAGGAAGCGGGCAGCATTTCAGTGGTGACGGGAGGGTGCAGGGGACCGGCCCCTTAGAGGAGCAGCGCTGCAGCGCTGCAGGGCTGTAAATACATCTCTCTTACTGTAACTCATCTCCACACGGGATAGAGACTGAGACTGAGGGAGTGAATGCTGGGCAGCTCTGATCTCTCCGAATTCAGACATGATGTGAGAGACATGGCATGCATTGTCCCTTTCTTCTAGTGTTGTTTCATAGTACAAATGAGCATGCTACAATTTATTGTTTATTTTATTTTATGTATTGTATTTGTACTTTTTTTCCTGACCATACAGAAAAACATGTTACATTTGGATACATTTGCAATACAACAAAGACAGTGAAATTATATAAGGCCCCGTCCACACCGAGACGCGTTTAGCTGTATACGCATACATTTTGTATAGTATAGGCGTTTCGTCCAGAAGGATCCGGCGTTTTGGGAGACTGAAACCGATATTTTTTTAAACCGGGTCCCAGAGTGGATAAATCTGAAAACGCCGCCCTTACGTTTTCGTGTATATATATATATATATATATATATATATATTTACTGCAGTCATATTTAAATTAAATTAAGTGTAACAATTGTTTTGGCAGAATTTTTGTTACTATTCAGAGCAATAGTGAGTCTAGGCAAATAACTTGAGAATTGACTAGTTCTTATTTTTTAATGGAATGTTCCAGTTATTATTACAAATTATTAATCCGTGCAATTCATAATGGACTAAATCAAGTCACTTTTTTCATTCGAGAAGCCGTTCCACAAAGATATACATCACAAAAGGACAAAAACACAACTGCAATTTTTGTTTCATTCCAGCTTTAAAAGGTGAAGTTGGTTAACTGTAGTTAGCTATTTGAAAAATCATTTAGCTAAACAGATGACATGAAATACTATGCAGGGAATTCTGTAAATGCTATGGAGTGATGAGTGGAAATAGCTGGGAAAGCGACGTTATTTTGAAAACAGCGGAGCTACTGTCACGCTTCTAGGCAATGTACAGTAGTTCATCTTCACTACTTATTAGTTGTCTGAAACATTAAAATGTGCATTTTTTGTAAATTCAAATGCTTGTTATGCAAGCTCGATTTCACGCATTTACGCTTCAAAAAGTGTCTGAATGCAATTCATAATGCATCACAAGTATGCATTCTTAGTGCTTATATCAGGCATTAATGTAAGTCGTCTTCTGCGATTAGTTTTCTCTTTCAGTTGTCTTTTGCCATGGGCAGATCAGTAGTTTGGAGAAAATCTGGCTGAGCACTGTTATTTAAATGATCAACATGTTCGTAGCTAGCTAGCTAATAACACATCTGTTTTAATGGCACAGACATTTGAAGGAAACTCTATCACTCCCTTGAGTACTACTGAGGTTTATTACCGCCACAGTAGAGCAAGAACACACATTAAGTATGTACAAGTACAACAGACCATTTATCTTGCTATACTTGTGTAGAGTATATTTCTGGCCTTAGTCCCCAGTGCCGAAAATGAAATAAACTTTTGTGGGACTTTAAATGAGAGATTTTGTTAGATTTGAACAGGAAAAAAGCTGCAGTGTGAATTATAGAATTAGTGTGTTTTAGCATACTTAGAAAATGTATATACAGTATATATATATATATTACAGAAATAGTATACTTTAAAAGAATATAATTGTGAACAATGTAATTACTTAATTGCCTATTAATTGCAATTAAATGAAAATGGGTGATAGTTAACATTTATATTAATGCAATTCAATTTAGAGTGTTTTTTGACCCACGTAACTAGGACTTAACTACAACTTTTATATGTCATTTCATAATTAATTTCATTGATATACCTGATGAAGGTCATAGGACAAAAACGTTGTTAATAAAGACTTGTGTGTGTGTGCAAGCATTGATAGTGCGTGGGACTTTTGAGTATGTTTTGTATTTGGCCTTGGTTTGGTTTGTTTTCCTACACACCTGTCTATTACTTTCAGGTGTGTGAGGTTAATTGTTAATTGATCATTACTTCTTGTCATTGAAATATGATTAAAGTGTAGTACTGAAATGTACTGGCAAGCATTTATGGTAAACTAAAATATACTTTAACCTCATTTGTATTGAAACATGTCAGTCATGTATTTAAATAAATTTGCAATTGCACATTTGTATGATGAAGTTGCAATTTAGTACATAAAACTTAATATATAACATTGATAACTAAATGTAATATTGAATAACACTACGGTTAAATTTAAAATCAAGTGCTTTAGTAAGTTAGTCAACAAATCAAAGTGTACTTATTAAAGCATGACACGATTATTAAAACATAATGATTTAAAAGTAACTTTAGGCATTATTGCTAAGTGCACTTTTTAAAAGTGTATCCAAGAAGCACAGTCATGAAAATGTACTCTAAGATTTGTTAATATTTCATTAATATTACAGTATTTTTTATGCACTTTTAAGGTTTGAAGTACACTACTACAAGTGCACATTCAGTACAATTAAACACACTTTTTCACGTGGGATCTATGCTATCTGCAAGCTTGATTTCACACATTGTTGTGTTCCGCAGTGTGTCAGTACACACGTTCTTAGTGCTTGTTACTGCAGGTCGATGTCTGTCTTTATGATTCGTTTTCTCTTTGTCTATTTTCGTGGCAGAGCAGAATACTTAATGTTATTTAAACTGTCAACATGTTTATAGCTACCTACCTTTAATGGCTCAAACATTTGAAGGAAACTGTACCACTCCCTTGAGTACTGAGGTTTATTACCGCCACATTAGAGAAAGAATAGACATTAAGTATATACAACAGACACTGTGCTTGTAATGCATCGGACAAATTTATGTGTGAGAGAAAAAACAAACACTAACTGCAGTGTGAATAGTAGCAGTAGCGTGTTGTGTGTGTGCACATCTGTTTTTGACATCTTTGCGTGTTTCTTTACACCGACAGGCTGAAGGCGAGGACAGTCTAAAGAAGATGCAACTGATGGAACTGGCCATTCTTAACGGCACCTACAGAGACGCCAATATCAAATCACGTAAGCCGCCACCTCCTCTCAAGCAAACAGAGACAGTATTGTTGGAGGCCTTTGTACCCGCAGCTCTCAGTAATCCTCTCTCAAGTAACCCTGATTCCCTGATGAATGCTCTGACAAGTGTATCGTTATTGTGATCCAGAATTAGCACATACATCCAAAGAGCAGCTAATGAGCTGAAAGAATAGAGAACATGCACTGCTACCTTTTCTGTGAAAACAATGCTTCCTTAATTGACCGAATGTTGTGACATCCTCCTCTTCGCTTTGCTGCTTCAGTAAATAATACTGAAGCGCTGTAGAACTGCAGGAGTGTGTTGTTTGAATGCACTGGCTCCTCCCCTGCCTTGTTTACTAATGAATAGCTAAATAGCATCGCTGTCATGCTCTGTGTCCAGTGTTTGCCTTTGCATGGTACTAACGGTTTTTGTGTTTTTTTGTCCCGACCCCACCCATCTTCATTCACCCCTACCCTCGCATTTTTCCGCTCACCGCAGCTTCCCTTGCATTCTCTCTTGCAGCGAGCGCCCAGGCACCACGGATCATCACCGGCCCAGCACCTGTCCTGCCGCCCACAGTCTTGCGTACGCCTACGCCCGCAGGGCACACCATTATGCCCCTCATCCGCCAGATCCAGACCGTCATGCCCAACGGCTCGGCCCACCCAGCAGCTGCCACCCTAATGCAGCCTGGTCCGGAGTCGGGCCTGATTTATGCGACGCCCTATGAGTACCCCTACACACTGGCCCCCGCCACCTCCATTCTGGAGTATCCTATCGACTCCAGCGGGGTTTTAGGTAAGCATAGCTACACCTGTCTCACTACACAGACACCCCCCCAGGTCCCAGAACCTCCTTCAGCATGGGCTGTGGACGCTCATCCCTTACATGGCTGTACACTAGGGTTGGGAGTTATGACCATTCATGCCATGTGACATTTTGTAAATGTATCTGTTTTACCTTATTTACATGTGCTATATAGAAATATGGGGTAAAAATACAAAACCTAAAACTGAAGTTGCACTATTTGAAGCAAGTTTGATTGTTTATGGCTGCCGATCAACATCTCAACCTAGCGAAACTCATGCATGGTCAGACTCTGGGGTCTGTACTATCCATTTTATAATATTGCTTTTAAAATTTCAGTGTATTTTAAAATGTTTTGTGCTAGGCTCATATATGAATAATCTGGGGCTGGAATCACAAAAATCTTTTAAAAAGTTACAATTACTTAAGATAAATTCTAAGAAGGTTGTAAGAATATTGAACATTTATGATTACACTGTCGACCCATCCCTTACAACATAACCCACCCTAAAATTTTATAATATTGCTTTTAAAATTTCAGTGTATTTTAAAATGTTTTGTGCTAGGCTCATATATGAATAATCTGGGGCTGGAATCACAAAAATCTTTAAAAAAGTTACAATTACTTAAGATAAATTCTAAGAAGTTTGTAAGAATATTGAACATGTATGATTACACTGTCGACCCATCCCTTACAACATAACCCACCCTAAAAACGTATCCATGCCACCAAACCTGTCCCTAACCTTAACCATCTCATAGCAGCAAAAGTGTTTTGGGTTACACTTAATTTTAATGTGTCTTTATTACAGTGTAATTATACATTTAAGTACTAAGTAAAATTAATTAACTGCATGTACTTACTATATGGTTAGGGTTGGGATTAGGGTTTGGTTTAGGGTTACTTGCATGTTTTGCAATGCTACATGAAAAGAATAAGTACATTGTACTTATTTTTTTAAGTATATAGTAATTAAGGCCACTTAATATAAAGTGGGACCGAACATCCTGAGAAGACAGGCTGTGGTGTCATCTGATTGTATGGTGATTCATACAGAAGACTCAATAATCAACTCAATGAAAAACACCTCAAAGGACATCTTTTGGCACTGCCTGCAGATTACCATAATCATAATAAGCATGCATGCTGTTATTTAACTGGTTTGACTGCCATTCAGCACTTGGTTTTCTAAAGACCCTGTCTCAAGATAGTCAGTTGCATTCATTTGCGCTCCATCTTTCCTGCACTCTCATTAAATATCTTACATTTGAGGGTTTCAAATTCCACAAGAATATTTCACCAAAAATGAAAATTCGCTGAAAATGTATTCACCCTTGTCCCATCTAAGATGCTGATGGGTTTGTTTCTTCAGAACAGATTTGGAGAAATGTAGCATTACGTCACTTTCTCACCAATGGATCCTCTGCAGTGAATGGGTGCCGTCAGAATGAGAGTCCAAACAGCTGATAAAAACCCCACAATAATCCACAATCGATCCACACCACTCCAGTCCATCAGTTAACATCTTGTGAAGTGAAAAGCTGCATGAAACAAATCTATTATTAAGACGCTTTTAACTTCAAATTGTTGCTTCCGGCTAAATTTGAGTCCTCTTATCCACAATATAGCTTTCTCCACTGAAAAAGCCTGAATCAGAAGAGAAATATGCACAGATCAGGCACCGTTTAAAAGTGAAAACAGTCCAAAACGGATCTTAGGACACATTTTGATTTGAGAGGACAACAGGGGATGGGAATTTTTCAATGGAGGAAACCATATTACGGTATTGGACTGGTATTTTGGCCAGAAGTGAAGATTTAAAGATAAAAGGCTTTTATGATGGATTTGTTTCTCAAAAACACACAGCTTTTCACTTCACAAGATGTTAACTGATGGACTGGAGTGTTGATTACTTGTGGATTATTGTGATGTTTTTATCAGCTGTTTGGACTCTCGAAACGGATCTTAGGACACATTTTGATTTGAGAGGACAACAGGGGATGGGAATTTTTCAATGGAGGAAACCATATTACGGTATTGGACTGGTATTTTGGCCAGAAGAGAAGATTTAAAGATAAAAGGCTTTTATGATGGATTTGTTTCTCAAAAACACACAGCTTTTCACTTCACAAGATGTTAACTGATGGACTGGAGTGTTGATTACTTGTGGATTATTGTGATGTTTTTATCAGCTGTTTGGACTCTCATTCTGACGGCACCCATTCACTGCAGAGGATCCATTGGTGAACAAGTGACGTAATGATAAATTTATCCAAATCTGTTCTGATACAGAAACAAACTTGTCTACATCTTGGATAGCCTGAGGATGCATACATTTTTTTAGTAATTTTTATTTTTGGGTGAACTATTTTAAGGAATAGTTTTTTTTTTAAGAACCTTCTTTTCATTAATTCTAATTCTAATGTATGTAAATGCAAAATATTTTTATCATTATTCTTTAGACAAATGTTATTCCTAATAACATTTAGTGAATCCGGCCCCTGATCTTTTTGTTTGCGTACATGAAGTTCCATATAAAAAGAGAAAATATCAACAAGATGAAGTACCTTTCATTTTCATAAAGTATACCATAATATATTGCTGTAACATTATATAAAAAGTCTCATGCTGTATTGTATGATTTGAGTCATACCACCCACCCCTACCCTATGCCATTCCTCTTAAATAGCCCCCAACATACAAATCCTGCCCTCCTACACCAACGAAAAGCCTCTGGTTTCCCCCATTAGGGCCACCAGCATCACCAGCCTCTGCTGTCACTGAAGCAAGTAATAGGCAATAATATAAAAGAGCAAACAACAATGCATCAAGTATTTTCCACTTAATCCATTTAGCGTCATAAAAAGTCCTCCCTCATCACAAAAAAGGGGGGGGAAATCCTTTTAAGAAATGTTTGCATAAATGATTTGTCTTTTAAGTGCTCTACTGGCTTTTTATATGAATAATGAGAGCACTCTCTCTCTCTCAAAAGCCCTGTCCTTTCCACTCCACACAAGCTGTATGGCTTCATTAAAGCACTTGAGAAAAGCCGATTATGAATATCATGTTACCAACAGCATTCTGCCAGTTTAACACTGGCTTCTCCCAAAGGCACGGTGTTAAGTTGAGCAGCGACAAATAGCCCATCCCAATGCCAAGAGCAGCGTGTCCAATTAGAGCAGATGAAGTAGGGTTTAGCTCCTGTCCAATAAGCATGTTTATTGAGCTCGTCTCAAGCAGGATGGTTCGCAGCAAGGATCTTATAGGACTGTACCAGCCTTACACTGTCTGTGGGTGGATGTTTCTGGGGTGGAGGGTAGGTCGCTACAACACGTTCACACATACAGCGGTTTGCAGCAACTAGAAGTCAGTTATTTACAGTGACAGTTGGTGATTTCCAGCGACGTGATTGACAGCAACTGGTGTGGGTGTGTCCAGCGATACAGCAACGTTGAGAAAAGTTCATCTTTATGCAAATGAGCAGTGATGTGAGGCACAAGATTGAGACATAAATGTTACCAGTTCCCTAGTGAAAAATAAACTAAAATACATTTTAAATACATTTACTTCATGCTAAGTATACTACAAATACATTTACGTAGTTACTGTATGCACTGCTGAAATTTAAAAACCTTGCCAAATAATAATGCCAACTTATTTTTACAGCCAGTAAATTGCATTTGTGATTAACTTTTTTTAGAAGCTATGGACACCCCACCAGAACCATTAAGAATTTCCCAGTTTATAATATTACATTTAGATTTTAACAAAAAAGAAAATGTGTGTGCCAGACTTTTAATGAATATTCTGGGGCTGGATTCGCAAAACTCTTCTTAGATTAGAAGTTAAGAAAGTGACAGGCTGTGGTGTTTTCTGATTGTGATCACGATTCTTGCAGAAGATTCAATGAAAAACCTGCTTTTGGTGCTGATTACCATAATAATCATAATAACCGTGCACATTATTTTTTTTTTCTCATTTGGTTAATTAAGGCAGAACCAGTGAAGCAGAGCCACTGGCAGCCTCCAGTGATATAATCGTTGTGTGTGTGAATGTCCCGTAACAGATAGGATGTTTTGGGGGTGGGAGAGCTGAGGGGAGGTTTTCACCCTGTCTTCTCTCTTGTGTGACCTATACAGCATCCTCAAAGGCCGAAGAGCTGCCCCTCTACCTGGGCTTTCAGACCTGTCACATTCCCATCACAGTCCAGCGTGGAGAGCCAACCGGTCGGCCTCCCTTTTAAAGTGCCCCCTCTCTCCCCCGCCCCCTCCGACAAGCCCCTCCCCTCACACCGCAGACACGCCCCCCCTGCCCCGCCTCCCTCTTATCGGACTGGCTGGACTCCCCGGCCTCTTTAATTCTGTCTGTTTCATTGAATCATGGTTTTTGTTTTTCTGTTGTTGTTTTTTTGGTTTTGTACTTTTGTTTTTATCTGTAATGTGATGTTTTAGTTTTTTATGTGTTCAATGATGAGGGAGACAAAGCACTGAGCCCCAAACTGCTGCACAAGCCTTTCTGGATGACCCCCATCCCTCAATCTGAGCGGGCTGCATCAGGGTGAGGGGCAACATGAGGATGGTGAGGGGACAGTGGGGCTCAAATATGGAGGGAAACTATTTGAGATGGGGCATCTGTTGAAAGCCAGGTTGTTCATCGAGCAGTTTTAGGACAGTTTGATGCACTATGGTGGGGCATTTTGGCTTAAAATCTAAAATGGCATAGTCACAATCAAACAGTGAGGATATTGGCTTATGATATTTTTTACAGAGTTATCAAAGCCTTTTAACAACATTTTTGCAACCCAAAACCCAAAGTGTTGATATGAAGTGCATAAACCATCTGAATTCAGTCATATGTACTGAATGGAAAGTTTTCATCAAACCCTACACATGTACAAATCTTTTTCTCACTTCTGTTTTGCAAAGAAATAAGCAATTATAATAGTATTGCACTGCAGTATTACAGCTCTAGTAAAAGTATTTAGAGTTAAAATGCTAAGAATTATTCAAAAAGAAAAAAGCTAAATCAAAACACCCATATGTAATGACAATATGGGAAATTATGCTTAATTGTCTTACTTTGCAAAATATCTTAATACAAAGAAAAGCTTTATTTTATTGTATAAGCATCAAATATTTGTCTTTTGATTTTTGGTTGAAATATTGATCCAGACATACACAACCATTCAAACGTTGGGGGTCAGTAAGATTTTTATTTTATTTTTTAAAGAAATTTCTTTAAATAAATTGCAACAAAAGTGACAGCAAAAACATTTATCGTGTTACAAAAGGTTTCGGTTTCAAATAAATGCTGTTCTCTATTAATCAAAAAAAAAAAAATCCTGAAAACGAACATTTTAAGCAGCACAACTGTTTTCAGCATTGATAATTATAAAAACTGTTTTGTTTGTTATTCGAACAATTTCTAAAGCATCAAGACACCGAAGACTGTAGTAATGATTCTGAAAGTTCTGTATACACTCTAAAAAAATGCTGGGTTGTTTCAACCCAATGTTGGGTCAAATATGGACTAACCCAACTGTTGGGTTAAATTTTGGTTACATTTTTAAATGAGCAACAGTTGGGTTAGTCCATATTTGACCCAACATTGGGTTGAAACAACCCAGCATTTTTTAGAGTGTATCATCACAGGAATAAATGACAATGTTACTGTTTTTATCATATTTGTGATCAAATAAATGTAGCAAGCATAGGCTACTTTTTTCAAAAACATTACAAATTTATTGCGATTCTCCCAGTGCCATCGCCTCACCAACTGTCCTAAAACGTGCTCCGTCTGACTACGGTGTGTGTTGTTTCCCCGAGGACCGTCAGTCCTGCCACTAATTTCCCCTTCCCTTCCTTTATTCCCCACGAAAGGCTAAATGCGTTTCCCAGGATCCTCACTGAGCCCCTCATCCGATCTGAGTGTTAACATTCACACGCTTTCGTTTCACAGCTGCCTTGTTGGTTTTGAGTGATGTTTGTTCAGAGCATGAATCTGGCCTAGCAGTCAGTCAGACACACTCCTGTTCATTTACACTGGCTATTCCCAGAGCCCACAGCGGCTGTACTTGTAATGCCATGCGTATGCTTCCATACTCCCACATATTTCCCCTGGACTGTGCGGCTGACTGCTACGCCATTGTTCTGCTTTACTAATCACTTAATTCATTGCCATACATTTCTATTCTCCTTTTTTTGTACTCCAGCAGATGTGCCTAAATGTTGTTCTCTCTCAGAGAGTGACTTTATCAGTATTATATTTAAAGACACTGTCGCTCCAGCGCACGATTACGTGACTAGTAAAGCTTCCCGCTGAGAGTGTGCACTCCTGTCTGTCATACTGTATCCAAGCTACGCAAAAACCCACGGATCCACTGAGGATAAATGAAACCATGTTTGAATTTTGTACAAACACGTGTTGAGATATTTACATATGGGGGGGAAAAAGTATTATTTGTGCCTTAACTTGTATAATTTAAATGATTTGCGTTTGTCAAACACATTCGGGATGATTTGGAGACTGTGAGGTTTGACTGATCTGTTTTCTGGTGATGTTATTGCAATCCAAGCAGGTGCAGTGACAACTAAAGTTCGAAGGCACGAAATGCGCGTCCATCCTTACCAAAGGGTAGTGACCGCAGACAGAGGTTAGTTTAGTTCATGTGCTTCTACTCATTACCAGTAGCAACTCACTGTTGGTCCTGATCTGTTGTGAAGCATGTGCAGTTCAGTACACCTTGCTGTTTAATATGGTGTGTTTGTTTTAAACCCTTCAGTTCACACACACACACACACACACACACACACGTGGTCTTTCCTGCGCAGGTGGAGTGGTTGACTTCATTCCATTATTTTGATGACCTTATGATTTCAGCATGATGTTGATGACAAATAATGGAGCTTTATTCACCCCATTACGCTCAATAGTTTTCTCTAGTTATGCAAACACTAAACAGGCTTTTTATATATTGACTCTTGAAACATTTGGGAGTCATTTGAAAAGATCATGAATGTGTCCTTTCAAAATGAGCTAAAGTGACTGTTTGTAATTACATGTAGTGTGGATATACAAATCAAAATCCCAGCGATAGCTATAATGTGTGTTAAAATCCACATTCACTATCAATAGGTTATAGGCTTTTCAAAACAGAAAAATGCCATTTGGAGATCTTTAAAGCTGAAGTGTATAATTTTGTCAGTGTTAAAATATATGCAGTCATTAGTATTAAGCCATTTGTAGGTTGATACATTGCTACAGCTACATTGACATGATCAATGACAGTATAAAAACAGACATTATTTTATGCAGTTCTGTTTTATTACACTAGAAATTAGACACTTTGGCTTTAAAGAATGGAAATTGTGCCTTCACTAAATCTGTGTCACTATCAACAAGTGTAATACGTAATTGGAATATTTTTTGGAGACAGCCTGATTAATTAAACCATTTTAATGTTTATTAATTAATTGGTTAAGGTGTATTTAAATATTGATGTTGTCTTCTAATGCAGATGTGATTGGCAGTTATGAAAATCTGAATAGTATGCAGTCTTGTATGACATATAGTATGATATTTTCTGTACCACCAACTGACCTAATTGAAGTGCATTTTGTGATGTCAATTAGTTATTAAAAAAATATAAAACCTTTTTGTGAATGGTGAATGGTCTGATGAATGGAGACCATTAGTAAAAAGGGCATATTTATGTCATAAAAAGATACAACTTATGTATTCAGATTAAACATTTGAATATAAAGTTGACTTGACAAATTAATACAAATGTAAAAATATTTGGTTTGTCCGCAAGTCTATGTAAAACCTGATCATGTTCTCCAGCGTGATTTTAAAAGCACCTTAAGCTTCAGTCTTTCATAACATTTCTTCTCTTAGCCAAAATTATTTCTAGGTTTAAATTAGATTTTGAATTTGATTCTCATTTTGTCCCCACCACATGTTCAAAATAATCACAAAAATCACGAATGATTACTTTAATGAGTACATTAAGATGCGTAATGATTTGACAAAGCATCCATGGTGCAATAATCACCTCATCACTATGAAACAATTACAAAATCAACTCTCAGTATTGCCAAAACCCTCTAATATTTCCCTGTCCACATGCATCTAGTTGCATATAAATTCAGCTTGCGCAGGTTAGACATTGTGTATTTGTGTGTATGCGTGTGTTACTGTTACAGCTGTTTGCTTAAGCTGGCAAAATGACCACAGATATCAAGCAGATCAGATACTGAGTTTGCTTCCTCTCCTTTAATGTTTTGTTTTTCATATCCTTTTTGTGCTAAACATGTTTTTATATAACGGAACTACTGCTTTGAAGAAAATCTACTTTTGAGAACCCATTTGCACAGAGCTTCCAGATTTCCAGTCTGTGCATTTGTACTGGACCACACGAATCACTTTTTTATTTCAGCTGTTTACTTATTTTATTATTATTATTATTTTTATTATTTCCATCTGTCAATATTTGCCTCATTTGATAAAGAGATTCTATGTGGCACAAGCCTTTTATTTTGCACTGAATACGTCAGAAACCTTCATCTCCTCTGCTCTTCACGAGTAGACATGTTGAAAAAAGTGAAACCGACATCAAACCTCAGACCATGAACCTGAAACGAATCTGTCGAGTCTTACGGTTGACCACTGCCGAGTGGACGATAATGTCGGCGCCACTCTGTGGATGTGATCGTGTCAGAGTATAAATGCATTTAAGAAAAGAAAAAAACAACAACTCCACTTGATGCATACATTTTTTTATGTTTTACTGTAAGCTTCTTTTTATTTCTGTTGTCAAAAAGAAAATAGTATTTACTTGTGGCTTTTAAAATATATATAAAATATATATATCTAAAAAAATATATAAAGCAGGAATGTATATGAATTGTCAAATTGTACTTGTATTTTGGAAGAGATAGCAATGGTATTATAGAGGGCTATTTGTAGGAAAGAAAAATATGCATCATAGCAGCTTTATAGCACCATGTTTGAAAATTTCCTATATTTTTGGATATATGTTAGGGCTTTATATATGAATGACAGGACTTTTTCAATGTTTATATGCAAAAGCATTTTATATTATGTGTCCTGTGATTTGTCAGTAGTCTGGTAATGGCTAAAAGTCCCACAGCTTGAATTTCCATGGCTATTATGCTAGAAAATTCCTTGTAGTGTTGCTTTGTATCATTAAGGCCAAGATTTTGATGTTGTTGTAAATAGAAGAAAAAAGAATTTCAAAAGGCAATAAACATTTTTATTGAGTAAAAAAAAAAAACACCAGCAGTTGTTCTGGCCCTAAATTATTTCTGACTCAATTCTTACTAAGAAAAACATTGATCTTCCATTTCCATCATAACTCTCGGCTTAATGCTGGAACCTCTTAAGAGCTCTAGTGCTTAATAGCAGTCAGGTAGCACTGTGACCTTCACTGACTGTCCTCTCCTCTCATTTCATTAGCAGCTGCCTCTCTCACGGTCGGTCACACTAGACTCGCTGCTCCCATTCATTCAGCATATGCTTGGAAGTTCTCTCTTTTACTATGAAGTTTAGGGTCGGTGAACTCATCTGAAGTCATAAAGCGAAAAGAAAGACGTTTGCGCAGCAGAGGGTCTAAACCTCAGATTGACCTCTCAGCTCAATGCAAATCAATGAAACTTTTTCAGACTCCACAGTTGCGTGATTTGCAATGTTGTGGTTCGAGTTAAACCCGATCTCACTGGAAAATGTTTTACGAGGTGGCGATTTTGTATGAATCTGTACAATGTGAATCATATGGAAACCTACACTCTAAAAAATGCTGGGTTAAATACAACCCAGTGCTGGGTAAAATTGGGACAAACCCAGCAATTGGGTTGTTTTGACCCAGCTGTTTTAAATGTTTAACCCAACCTTCTGGGTAGTAACCCAACCGCTGGGTCAAAACAACCCAATTGCTGGGTTTGTCCGTATTTTACCCAGCACTGGGTTGTATTTAACCCAGCATTTTTTAGAGTGTAGGATTTTTAAGGGAAAAAAGCATGAAGGCCACTAATTCCACCACTAAACATCTACTCACATACCGTCTGAACAGATCATAAAGAAATTATTCAAATTAGCCACTAATTTGCCAAAACATAAAATCGCTACGAATTACCATGAGATTGTGTTGGAAATTGCGAAGATCATGAAGCAGAGATCACTAATCAGATCCAAACCCAACATTTGAATTGAACTGAATCTATTTGAATGCTTTAAATGAATGCCGCTGGCCTAGAGCGTGACGTCATATCCTGTCATGCTTAAAGCCTAGTGTGACCGTACCTTCAGTCTGTCCATTCACTTGACTGCTACTAACCATTAGACACATTTGCCACAGTTGTATTCCTTTGTATTTTCTAAGTGTTTTCTCTCTTGATTTCTTCCTTCTTAACACGTGACTGGTCAGGATAAGCTGTTCCTCATGCTGTGTGTAAAATCATGCTTTTACCTCACGATTTTACCATTTTACAAAGATGAAGACCAACAGTTCTTCCACGGCTCTCACATTCAGTCGACCCACAGCCGGAGTTATTATTTTGACTTGAAACAAACTCTACGCAAGTACGAAAACCAAAAGCTTTTGAATACACAAGCTTGATTTCATACGTGTATGCATTGCGCACATTGTTGTGAACTCTTTCGCAATGGCTGTTAGTCATGACAAAACAACAGTTTGAAGAGCATCTTAAAGAGAAATTAGTTAAAGCTGAAGTCATTTATTCATGAATAGCGTCACAAAAGCAAATTGCATAAATTATTGTTTTCAAATTGGCTTGCCGAACACTCCCCCTGTTTTCAATTGGTCAGACAAACAGTAAGTCCCGCCCTCAAAAAAACGTTCAAGTCAAACTTTCAATTCAAGCCACATTTATTTGCATAGCGCTTTTCACGATACACGTTGTTTCAGAGCAGCTTTACAGACAATCGTGATGTTAATGTTTAGAATCTCTTAATATCATGTCTTAATGTTCGCATTGAGCATATTAGAGTTGGACGATAATATAATTTACGTTTTGCGACAGATTTGCTATATAGAATATATCACCCTACATGAGTATATTAGTATGTGACATACTAGTGTGGACATACTCATATCCAACTTTATATAAATAGCTGATCGACAATATAGTAACTTTTTTGCGGGGAAAAAAATGATTTGCTATTAAGTATATATAACGTCACATGAGTGTACTGTATATATGTAAATAAAGTTAGATATACTATATAACCTGTATATACATTTATACAGAGAGTTGTGCGATAAATCTGTTTACAAACACCACCATTCGTTTCGGGGAAACCTACAAAAGGCTTAATTATAAATTAACGAATTCACATTCAATTAAAATATTTAGCTGGGTTAAATATATAAAAATATAAATATACACTATATTACAGTTCAATTCAGCAGAATAAAAACATATCTGGAATAATAACACGTTTGACTGAAAAGCGTTGTATTACCTTGCGTAAAGTATTTTCCTGCCTTTTCGCACTATATCATCCACTTTAACCGTTTTATGTCTTAGCTCAACGCTGCTGAGATATAAAAGCTGTGCTGTGGGGAGACTCGACTGAATCAAGAGCTTACTTGTGATCGGTTTATAAATACTTTTCATATTGTCATCCTGCTTTCACTAGCTGAAACTAATCTCCTCTATCTTTTGTTTCTTTCCTCCTTTCCTTGTTGCCCTCCCCCTTTTCTGTTCGTTTGTCTCTCTAACCCACTCAGCCCCCACTGGCAACTAACCCCTGACCTTCTGACCTCTCCACCCAATGACGACCTGCCCATTACCTGCCTGCAGATCACACCTCTGCCCTAAAATGAATGAATGAAAGACAAAAAGAGTATATAAGAGCTGTCACAGGCAGTGGATATACAGCTTCCCTAAACCTCGCTCGTTGGACGCGGGCGGCAGATGCCCGGACGTTCCTGCCGCTGTAGATCTGCACTCTTTGTAAGCAATAAGCAATAATGATTTGCCCCGCACCCTCTAAAACAAAGCCAGACCTCCCAGGTTGCTGTGCAAAAACCTCCAGCTCAACGACGACACTGTTGAGGAAACGGACTGCCCTTCATCGCACCCCAACCCGTCGCTAGAGTAACCCTGCAGTTACGGTAATGAGTCTGAATGTAATGCATGACGGTGTGGATGATGCACCTCTCGCACTACGACCGAGGCTCATCTCGTGTCACGACGGGCCATTTGAGAAGCATTTCAGCTGAAAATACATTAAAAAGAAGAGTATTTCCCTTCCGGAACAATCCGACACTTTTCTGTGAACAAGCCCCTCTGAGGATGTATAAGCCATGCTTGCCTATCTGCTGTACAAATGTATGAAATTTGTAGATAAATGTTCAAAGAGTGATGAAAGAAAACATGTACAGGAACAACACTTTTATTATCCTCCAGAGAACGTATATTTTTACAACTCGCTATTTTATATTGTCGAATATTGTGAAGAGAACAGAAAAAAAACACACACACAATACCGAACCCTTTATGAAGTGAAAACAATCCAGTTTTCTGGATGTAGACGTGGATGACCAAAACAACCCTTTCGTAGAACCGATGGGGTTGAGAGGGAAATATCATTCAAGTGCCTTTGCCTTATCATAGTTCTCATGTTCAACATGAACGGCATCATGAGTGGCGAATGAGCAGACCAGGACTACATTTCCCAAAAGCATCGTAAGTCTACGTAGATCTGCATAGGCTTACGATGGATTTGGGAAATGTAGTCCAGGTCAGTACACACAGCTTTCCCTTCAGGAACCACATAAGTGACGTATCAGTTGTTTCGGGTGGAGCAGCTCAACGCTCCATCCTAGTATTACACAGCGATCAAATCAAGGCCTTTCACACCACACGATTACTGTCAAACCGACGCCAGGAGTCAAGGTCTATTTGTTGCCTTCAGAATTGTGGGTATTTTGCTCACAGTACTTGAATTAATTAGCACTTTATGTTGACGTTTAGTGCATTGTAATATCAGTATGGTATTACAGATGGTATAAAGTATTCAATGCCAAAAAAAAAAGTTATTTTAATCAGTATGTTTGTCTTCTTTTACAGTAAAAAATATTTAAATATCTTAATATATATATACGAATAAGAAGTTTGTGTATGATAAAGAGGTTTCAGAGAATATATGAAGAGTTGATTTGCAAAAACGATCATTTTTATTTTATTTATTTTCAGAATTCACTTTTTTTTTTTTATTGCGCATTCCAAGTAATATCAATCAAACTGTAGTTGGGTTGTTTTAATTAAGTAATAATAACTTAAACAAATACAGCTAATTTACAAAGTCCCTCACCATTGTAATGCGCTGCTTTTGCAAGATTCCGTGAAAACGTTTCAGCTTTTATTTTCCTTTTTTGCCCTGAAGAAGATATCACAGGTTCATCAAGTTCATCGAAATTATCCATCCTCGATCACTTTTAGTCAGCTTTGACGAAACTCCTCTCAGCTAGCACGTCTTTTCAAAGTCACCTGACCTGAATACAGCGCGCTGATTCGCTAAAATGGACTTATCGGCTTCTGTTCAAAAACAACAAGGGCGCCTGTCGGCTTCTGCAGTAAAACGTGAAATCGCGATGCCTTGAAAGTGGACAAAACCAGCTTTTTTGACAAAATGTGTTTAGGGTTCAGACCGCGCTATATGTGGAGAATAATGCACGGCAATCAGCTCTTTTTTTTTTTAAAGTGGCGTTTATCGGTTTTTGCAAATGAACTCTTCATGTACAACTTAAACACCAATTGGTCAAAAGTTTAAGATTGTTTTAATGTCTTTGAAAGACGTCTCTTCTGCTCACCAAGACTGTGTGTATTTGATAAATAAAATAGTAATTTTACGAGTTGGCCTGCCCATCCGGTTCTGGTAGTTAATGGTAAACAAACTGGGCTTGCGGTCCTCAACGGAGGTTGTCTGTTTTAATATATTTTAAAATGCAATGTATGTCAATGTTGAAAACGTTGTGCCGCTTAATATTTTAAATACTACCATTCAAATGTTTGGGGTAAGTTAGGTCTTTTAAAATACAAAAGATTTCTATTTCAAATAAATGATGAATGAAATTTCTGTTCATCAAATAATCTTAACATTTCCACGGAAACTGAAACTTTTCAACATTGATAACAATAAAAAAAAAAATCTTGAGCAGCAAATCAGCATATTAGAATGATTTCTGAAGGATCACGTGACACTGAAAAATCAGCTTTGCATCACAGAAATACATTTTAAAATATATTTAAATAAAACAAAATAAACAGTTATTTTAAAATGCTCATTTTTAAATCGTATTTATTGTATATAATTATTATAACAGTGTACATGCTGTAAATAATTATCTGGTTTTGAGAAAATATATATCTTGAATTAAGTTTATGTTTCTTGTTTTAAGCATAAAACTCAGAAAATAAATAAAACATAATATAATTATATAAATAAAAAACTGCCAGTGGGATGAAAACAATACATTTTTAATCAAGAGATATTATCTGACAAGACATTTTAATACATGATTTTGCTTCTCAATTCATATATTTTTTGAAAACAAAACAAATGCTGATTAAAAGTGATCATTTGTGGATATGAAACAGTATATAGGCGGTGATGGTGGATAAGCTGTGTGTACTGCCCGCGCTGGCCTGCACCGTATCATCGTAATGTGCGTCCCCCTCCAAACTCTTTCTTTACTATGCAACAGAATGGCCTCTGACGTCTTGAGGGGAGTCTCTGTGACATCAAACATGTCTTCCTGTTGTGTCTGCATTTCCTCTCATTTCTACTTATGATTCTGCAGTGCCATCACAGTATAATCAAAGAAGGTATATCAAGACGTGATGTGTTTGAAAATGCTTTGGAATACGAAATGTGAATGATCTACATATTAAAAGCAGATTTTGATTAGTAAGAATACAGAAATGTGATTATTAAAAAAGAAAAAAAAAAAAACTTAAATATGAGAGGTGAGTACAGTAATTGATAAAGCATGATGTCTCACTCTCAATAGAAATTAAACATATATTAGACTGATTTGTCCTGGTTTTGCGAGTGAGTTTTTCAGTTTTAAGGTGAAGTGTGTAATTTCTGACACCAAAAAGAAAAGTGAAAAATAATGATTTTTTCAAGCATGTCTTCTAAACCATTTCCCCACTTGCCATTGGTCAGTCCAACAAGTCCCGCCCCCCGACTCGCACCATTGGTTAAGCCAAATGACAACATATCGACCGGTGTTTTGACAGAAGGCAGTATTTGTTTCTGTACATTAAACTGGGATAAAAAGATTTGAACAAAAAAAAATACACACTTCAGCTTTAAGAATCAAGTTTGATCATGTGAATGTCTTTTATCATGTGGATATGTGTGTACGACATGCCGTCTTTCAGCCCCAAACGTGTGTGTTCCCTGCCCAAGTATTGCCTACGAGAAGACATGTCTGTTTTAACAGCCATTGTTACAAGTTTATAATGTATTTTTCTATCTTATTTTGTATGTATGTAATAAACAAACATTAAATGCCTTGTCTCTGTATCCTGAATAGATGAAAAGAGGTCTTTCCTGACAGTTTCATAAGTTATAATTGCGCTTTTTGTTCATTAGAAGTGTGGTTTGGGTGGGTGTTTTATCATAAGAAAGTAATATCGCATATCATTATCCAGCAGCGATTTATCATCGTGGTTATTTGCTGATGTGACCAAACAGGGTTCTTGGTGGAGTTTCTGTGGCTGGAGACTCGGGTGCTGTGCATCTGTGCCAAGAAAGCACTTTCACAATTGGTGGAGCTCTATTTCATCTTGGCCTTAATAAGTCATGTGCTAGCTGCCTTTGTCATTAGCTTCAGAGCTACATAATGCAGGGGATATTTACTGCTCTTCCCTAATAGACAATCAATCAGTGAAGTGTACTCAGTAGACGAGATGTTTCTCTTTGCTCATGACCTTGACCAGGAAAATCAATACAGCATCAATAGCACCTCAACAGAATACACTACCACATTATTGGGTTTTGCCATGGTCAGTATTGCCAGATGAGCACTTTTACTGATTAAATGTGCTGGAACTGCAACATATAGCTATAGAAATCACATTATGGTAATACCTTTTAGTGCATTTAATTCCATTTGTAAACTGTAATTAGATGAGCTGCATTAAAAAATAGCAAGTCATTATAGCCAAATCCTCCACTGATGCGACCGGCCAATCAGAAACTAGTGTTCCAGAAAGTGGAAGAATTGTTTATTGTGATTATTGCTGAAAATAAATATAACTATTTAATGATTAATGGTGTCTTTCATCATATTGTTTTGGTAAACATTTTCTAATAAGGCCGTAGAGGTTGTCATGTTATACCATGCAGGGGTTTTTAAATGAAAAGCCCCATCAAATCTAATTATCACCTTGTTAAAATTCCTAAAGGCAGCTGTATATTTTTATGCATAAAAACACATTTATACTGTGTGAGAAATACATAATTTGTTGTTTGACTGCTATATTGTCATAGTGCTAAAACAAAATGGTAAAATATAATTTGGAAAAGAATGTATCTTATCTATCCATCTGTCTGTGTCTGTGTGTGTCTGTCTGTCTGTCTGTCTGTCTCTATATCTCTGTCTGTCTGTCTGTCTCTATATGTCTGTCTGTCTCAATCTGTCTGTCTGTCTGTCTGTCTCTATATGTCTGTCAGTCTGTCTGTATGTCTATCTGTCTGTCTGTCTCTATATGTCTGTCAGTCTGTCTGTATGTCTCTATCTGTCTATCTGTCTGTCTGTCTGTCTCTATATGTCTGTCAGTCTGTCTGTCTCTGTCTGTCTGTCTCTATGTCTGTCAGTCTGTCTGTCTGTCTCTATCTGTTTGTCTGTGTGTCTGTCTGTCTGTCTGTATGTCTCTATCTGTCTGTCTGTCTGTCTGTCTGTCTATCTGTCTGTCTGTCTGTCTGTCTCTATATGTCTGTCAGTCTGTCTGTCTGTCTCTATCTATCTGTCTGTCTGTCTGTCTGTACATCCATCAAAACTCGATGCAGATTTTTTTCCTTAATCTAAAAAAAACTAGTACAATAAAATAATCACAATTAATATAATTGGTTCTGAACAGTCTTTAGAAAGCAGCACATTTGGTTAATGTAAAAACCTGGAGGAGTGTAATCTGACTGACATCTCCAGAGGCACTCATCTTTTGATTGAAATATATAAAAGACATTATTTCACAGCAATACTACGGCGATTACAGATCAGTGTAACTGCAGAATCAAAGTTTTCCTCTCACCTCAGGATTCGTTGTCAGTTTGAATAGTGTGGAACAGTGTGACATTGAACAGTACCTGGTGGCCATTGTTCCAGCCGTAAAGTGCACGATCCCTGGCGTTGTAATCCAGCATGGACATGTCAAAGTATTGGTTATGGATGGGGATGTCCATGTACTCATAGGTAGAGGTTTTGGTGGAATAAGTGTAGTATACCTTAACACCGGTCAGGTGGGAGTTGGTGATGTACAGCGTGCCGCAGATCATGAAGGACTCACCTGCGTTTCATTTGGAGTATTCTGTGTTCCAAGAGTTTAGCACCTGGATGGTCAGAGGATCCAGCTGGCTGATCACTATATTCCCTGCATTCTGATTGGTGGCATAGATGGCCCATAAACCGAGTTCATCGGCCATCAGGTCAATGTCGGAGAATCCGCCCCAGGTGTACGGGTAGATGTACTGCTCCAGCACTGGAATCAGTCCAAAACAATTTACATTTAAATTAAAAAAATTTATAATTAAAATAAAATAATAAATTAAAAAATAATAAAAAATATTATATATATAAAAAAAAAACAGAAACTTAAAACGACTGATGAATTACTTATGTTCCTCTTTTGTAAGCCGCTTTGGATCAAAGTAAATAAAAAAAAAGATTTGCAACTAACTGAAATAAAAAAAGTACTAAAGTTAAAAAGATAAGACTGAAATGCTAAATAAATGATTTAGCTATTTTTTATGATGAAGCTAAATAAATAAAACTAAAATTAAAATGAAAATTTCATAATAAAACTGAAAATATAAAAATAAATCTTATTCAAAGGAGTAATAAGTGCTAAAATAATACATAAATAATACTAAAATAACACTTAAAGCACTCCTCTTCCTAGCAACTCCCATTAACCATGGTAAAATCACAGTAACGAATGGTCTAGTGACTTTATCTGGATCTCTCTTTCATAACTCTTAAAGCAGAACACAAAAACTTCAGAAATCAGCTCCTCAAAAACACTCCTGCTGCACAACAACACACAAAGTTTCCTTTTCATTATAAATTTCTGTCTTTGCTTAAAGGGCTCCTATTATGCTTTTTCACTTTTTCAACTTTAGTTAGTCTGTAATGTTGCTGTTTGAGCATAAAAAAGATCTGCAAAGTTACAAAGCTCAAAGTCCACTTCAAAAGGAGATATTTTATTTAACAGAAATAACTTTTCAAAAACTACAACGAACGACTCGTTTGGACTACAACGCATATTTTCCAGGATTTGTGATATCACAAATATCAACGAATGGGATGAGACCTGGTTGAGCTGCACTAGAGAAGGCAACGAGTGTTATCACGATGTCGGAGACGCTCTAGCTTTCCCAAGGCAGACGAACTTAGAGCAGTTACAATCATCCGGGTTTAAATCGCGCTCAAATTGATTTGATTTTGACGCAATATTTACACTGAAGCTGGCAGGCGGTGATGGTAAGGGGCGTGACATTTCCCGACCAGGCGCCGAGTGCTGCCAGTATTTCAGAAGGTGGGCCTTCATTTGATACAGGAACCATTCGAGCCGTTCATGTAATAATGTAAAATATGTGAAAAATAATGTGTTTTTCGAACAACCTAGTATGAGAGCCTGTTCTAGTACACCCCCAAAACAAAATCAAGACTTTGTAAAAGAGCATAATAGGACCCCTTTAAAACAAGTAAGGATACTAGTAGACACACCCCCACTCGCTCCTCTACTTCACCCTTCATTCTCTTCCTCCCCATCTTCTCAGAGCAATCCAGGGCCATGTCTATCAAGGGCTCAAATTGCCTGGGCCTCTGTGGCCCTCTGCTCTGAGCTGATAAGACACGCCAGGGGCCCCGCCGGCTGTTTGCTCGTAGAAATCGCATCTTGAGTCGCCGTCGGGTTTTGAGCCATGAAAGTGCTTGTTTGTGTGAGGAGAGAAAGAGGCTCTGCTCGCGGATCTCACGATTGGGCCGCGAGACACTCCAGCTTTTCCCACTTTTTTCGGGGCTCTCGTTCCCCCTCTCTGGTTTCTCTCTCAGCTTGAAGGCAGAGGGGGTGTCAACTATCATGTGGTTGAAGGAGAGGATATTCAGCGAAGACGGCACTGCATCCCACAGAGCTGAGATGGGAGGATGAGGAGTAAAACGAGCTACTTCATCTGGTAATTAAAACAGCCATGCTGCATTGAAGGAAGCCGGTGGATTTTTCATCGCCACACCGCGGTGTGCAATATAAACCCACCAACTGATAATTAAAACACTGCTTGCTCTCATTATTAGTTTACAAAAGAAGCTGTTCTAATGTTCTAATAAAAGACCATAAAAACAGTTCTGTCATGTCAACTCTCGGAGGGATTGGCATGGTAATGTACATGACAATGTTAATGTATTTGGTCTTGGCAGAATAGATCTGCTACGCTGCTGCTGCTGCGGCAGAGCAAGTACCGAGACCTACTGCCAATACATCCACAACATGCTGTGTTTAGCATGTAAGAAATACTGCTGCTGCACATATAACACATATGAATAACCCCCATATAGCATACATGAATCACCCCACAGCAGATCTATACAGGTGGAGCTGGAGAAGGTGGAGGGTTTCTGAAGCAAGCTGCAACTGCTACAGCAAACAAAAGCCAGGTATCTGAATACTGAGCAGTAAGCTCATTGGCTACTGATACAGGAGAGAACCAATCAGCTGCCATGTGACAATGATGTCGCCAGGTCAGATTGAGTTAGATCTATCGGACTGCGCCATCTAGAGTTTTAAAGAACTGTTTTCTATATTAATATCTTTTAAAATGTAATTTATTCCTGTGTGAAAATCAGTTTGAAATCATCCCCAACCTGTCCACCCTTTACCATCCACTAAATGAAAATAATAAAATACAATAAAAAAAACTATTTTTCTCATAAGGCCCAGATTTACATTCATGATGTGAACTAATTATGTGCACTACTTGTTTTTACATTTTTATGTTTCAATAATATATATTACAGTCATATTAATAACTCTAAATTACATATGTGGGTTAAAATCATTACTTTTTCCAAATATTTACTGCTGTCTATATGTAATTATTACATGCACTGTCAAATCTCCTATTCTTGTTCAGAATTATATTTTGTACAAAAGCAAACAGAAAGCTATCATTTTGCAGATGCTTTTATTCATAGCAATCTATGGTATAATTACAGTGAGAGTCCCACTGGAACAACCTGAGGTTAAGTACATACATCATTTCAATTATTATTAACATTGGTTTTTAATATTTTCAACTTATAACTTTCATAGTTAGTTTTAGTTTTATTTTGGTTTTAGTCATTTCAGTACTTCAACACAAACTTATTTCATTCCAGTTAGTTTCCAAGGCAGCATTTCTCATTTTATTTATTTATTAAGGATTTTGAGTTTTTACGTTTACATTTCATTATTTAAATTTTATTTCAGCTTTATTTCAATTAACGGAAATGATTCTTAAACTCTGTCAAATGTGTTAAAGACCCCATGAACTTGCAAAAAATCTGAAGTCTAGGATTATCAATCATCGATATTTGGTCTCGATATATAATAATATGTTATGTATTTTAAAGCATGTAAATGCTATAAAATAACCCTCCAACTCAATTTAAGAGAGAACTGCACTCATATTGGCTGTTGTAATCAAAGCTGTTACATTCATTCATAGAGGCCTATATAAACACTTCTATGTCCATTCAAGCATAAAACTTAATCAACTTGTCAAAAATGACAGAAACCTGAAAAAGTGTACAAAAATAAATTGTAAACATTATATTAATAGAATAAAAATGCAGACACAATGTACAAAAGCTGCATAAGACAACAAGCATAATCATAATGCTTAAATGTTAACTACACAAGACTGCAAATTAGACACTGAATTCAAGTGAATTAGAGACGGAGAGAGTAAGAAAGAGCGGGTCCCCTTGCCTCCTGCATTAGCATGTGAGGGTGGTATCACATTCCCACTGAATCAACAAAGCTCATTCCCTACACTTAGGAGCCAGGACGCCCCCCGAATGTGGAGTGTAACACAATGCAATGAGCCCAGGAGAAGGTGATGCGGTGGGGGGGTGGAGGCTAATGAGGCACTAATTGTGCTACTGAGAGCTGAAGGAGCGTTGTGATAGGCCAGAGGAGGGAAAGTCGAGCTGTCCTGGGTGAGAGAAAGAGCCCTGAGGGGGTGTTTAACAGGAACAGGAAGGATCGTCTTAGCTGAGCCGAGAGCACCGCTGACCTTCAGCTTTCTGGTGACAGCGAGGCGTGCTTCACTGCAGATGCTGGGCCCCGCTGACTCCAGCCGGTCGAAATACTACTCACAAGAAACGTATCCAAAGTGAGGATGCTGCTGACCTTCAGCTTTCTGGTGACAGCGAGGCGTGCTTCACTGCAGATCGGGACACTGCTGCTGGGCCCCGCTGACTCCAGCCGGTCGAAATACTACTCACAAGAAACGTATCCAAAGTGAGGATGCAGAGGGACAGCAGCAGTGAAAAGTATAGGTGTGAATGCCATTGCATTATATATCAAAAATGAGAGTGGCATTTACGTTAAAGAAACACAAGAACACTTTTCAAGCACAACATCTGGCAGAAAGATTTAAATGGAAACAGATGTCAGATGTTACTGGATAATGTTCATATAATTCATGTGATTCTCTACACCTGTAGTTACTGTTCTAGGGCGGCTGTGTGAACTTGAAAAGAACAGAAAATCGATAAAACACAAAGTAATTCAAAAATATTAAATATTTGTAAATCTGTGTAATGGTATATCCAATTTTAAAACTTTGTCCCCATGACAAACCCATAGGAAAAAGAAGTAGACTTCAGCATGTATTTATGAGTAATATAATATAATATAATATAATATAATATAATATAATATAAAGGGCAAATAAGGACATAAATAAGGACAAGCACTTATTATAAACTAAAATACACTTTAATATCATTTCTATTGAAATTTGTATGTAGCATATTTAAATATACAGTAGGCTATTTGTATTTACACATTGGTTATGATGAAGTTAGTACAAATAAAACATTAACTTATAATAGGGCAAATAAGGACATAAATTAAAATAAACTAAAATACACTTTAATATCATTTCTATTGAAATTTGTATGTAGCATATTTAAATATACAGTAGGCTATTTGTATTTACACATTGGTTATGATGAAGTTAGTACAAATAAAACATTAACTTATAATATCAAAAACACACTACAGTTAAAAGTACAATCAAGTGCTTTCCATGTGCTTTAGTATGTTAGTCAACACAACAAAACATCTTTAAAACAACAAAAGATGATTAAAACTGATTTTATTAAGAATACGTTATCTGAAAGTACATGTTAAAAATATATCTATAATTTTAAGATTTGAAGTATATAAATGCACATTCAGTATTAAGTGCACATCTTTTTCACAAGAGAAATGACAAGAACATTACAGCTGAAATAATGCATAAGTTTTAACAAAAGGATTCAAGTGCTTTTTATACAGTTTTAAAATGTGCAAATCAGTTTTGTTAGCCTGTATGCACAACCCGATCTCATGAGAGTGCGTATAAATAGTACGCCAAAAAAAACGAAAACTCGTGGTATTGATACGCAAAAATGGACTTTGGCGTGTATATGCTACGCGATGGGTAGGTTTAGGGTTGTGGGGTAGATGCGTATCATATGCACGTGAAAACTGCGTATTATATGCACGCCAAACACATGCGTATCATATGCACGCCAAAGTCCATTTTTGCATATCAATACCACGAGTTTTCGTTTTTATTTGGCGTACTATTTATACGCATTTTCATGAGACCATACCAAACCTACCAAAAACAAACTACAGTACAATTGACAAGAGTCTATGTGAATGCAAGTGATTTGATAAATCTATGCAAAAACTGATGGTTTCAAAAGCGAACCAAAATTCTTTCAAGTATAAGCTTCACATTTCTGCCTTTAAAACCTCCAAAAATTGTCCCCATTCATTTCCATAAGTGTTTTGTTGTTTATAAAGAAAGCAATGCACAAATCAAAATGTATTTATCAGCATTATGCCACAAATGCTGTCGATTGAGATTAACTTGTACTGAACTCAGAATATCACTTTAAATTTCCTGGAGTTATAATGTATGAGTCACAAGCTATTCCAAATAATAATACCAAAAAACAAAAACAGCCCCTCCAACCACCCGAGTCCATTCCTACCTTTTTTTTTTATCAATTCAATTCCCAGTCAATAAAATCAAGCCCCATTCCACATTTTTTTCCTCAATAGCCTAAGTTGTTTCACTTGTATTTATGTCCAATTACAGAAAAAAAAATTTGGTTGCGAACTGGTTGACATTGACATTAACACAATTAAGCAGAGGCGGGCAGTAGTGAAGTATTTTTACTTTACTCAAGTAAATTTAAAAAAGTATCTGTAGTTTATCAGAGTGTTTTTCTTTGGAAAACTTTTACTTCACTACATTCCAAAGCATAATATCATACTTTTTATTTCACTACATTTCATAAATAAAAGTTGTTGTTTGTTTTACCTTTAATACTTAAGGATATAAAAAATTTAGTACTTTCTTATACTCAAGTAAAAGTACTTTTACAGCAAAGTAAAAATACTTCACTACTGTACGCCTCTGCAATTAAGGCCAGTATATTTACATTTACATTTACATTTACATTTCATCATTTAGCAGACGCTTTTATCCAAAGCAACTTACAAATGAGGACAAAAGCAGTCAAAACTAACAAAAGAGCAATAATATATAAGTGCAAATGACAAGTCTCGGTTAGCCTAATGCAGTACACATAGCAAGGTGTGTGTATATACTGTATATAAGTAGATAGAATAGAAAAAATAGAAAGCTACCCTCTAAAAAATGCTGGGTTAAATATAACCCAGCGCTGGGTTAAAAAGGGGCAAACCCAGCTATTGGGCTGTTTTGACCCAGCAGTTGGGTTGTTTTGACCCAGCGATTGGGTTGTTTTGATCCAGCGGTTGGGCTGTTTTGACCCAGCAGTTGGGTTGTTTTGACCCAGCGATTGGGTTGTTTTGATCCAGCGGTTGGGCTGTTTTGACCCAGCAGTTGGGTTGTTTTGACCCAGCGATTGGGTTGTTTTGATCCAGCGGTTGGGCTGTTTTGACCCAGCAGTTGGGTTGTTTTGACCCAGCGATTGGGTTGTTTTGATCCAGCGGTTGGGCTGTTTTGACCCAGCAGTTGGGTTGTTTTGACCCAGCGATTGGGTTGTTTTGATCCAGCGGTTGGGCTGTTTTGACCCAGCGGTTGGGTTCAAAACAACCCAACCGCTGGGTCAAAACAGCCCAATAGCTGGGTTTGCCCCTTTTTAACCCAGCGCTGGGTTATATTTAACCCAGCATTTTTTAGAGTGATAGTGTTTGTTTGTTTTTTGTTTGTTTTTTTTTATTAAAAAAAAGAAGATAAATATAGATAAAGTAGAATTCAAATAGAATACAAAGTGCTAGAGTTAGAGGGTCAAATAAAGGTGGAATAGATGTGTTTTTAGTCGTAATCGTATATGCCCCCAGTTTTTGGTTATATTTGAGAATAATTAATAATAATAATAATAATAATAATAATTACATAAAAATCCTTAGTTACGGTAGGCTAATGTTTTTCCATTGCCCTCACAGGCGCTTCACATTGTTTTCACCTGATGTTCCTATAATGAATATTTTGTATAATGAGCAGTGTTATCATGAAACAGCAAAGTTTTGCACGTTCCGCCACAGTATTTGTTGGCACTTCTTGTTTCAGTTAGTAGGCCTGAGGCGAGGTTTGTGCATTATAAACATCACCAAATGAACAGCAGCTCCGCGCTATTGTAATAGTGGCGTAATTAGCTTCTGCTTATCTGCTTATTCTGCCCTTTGGCACTAGTTGAATTTCACCCCCATTAAACCGCAGCCTTATCAGCTGCTGACATAGTGTAATAGCCATTTCTGACGAGTTTTGAAACATCGGTGTAATGTTTCTGCACTCTCCCCAATCGACAAGACCCCATGATGTGGAGAGGCCAGAGGGAGAGATTAGAGAAGAAAAATAAAATAAATATATAAAAATCAACAAATAAAAGAAGCCTGGAAAAAGAGCTTTCGTTTTCCATAAAGCCGCGATGAATCCACAGACGACTGGCATTGAATGGCACGCCATAGATTTAATTCTAGATGTGATAATAATTCTCCATTTGCCCGAAGTCAATGTCAAGCGATAATAAGAGACGTTTGAGTGGATGTCACACTCACTTTTGGTTCTCAGAAGATAACATAGGTGCTTTCTGATTCGCATGTAATTGGGATGAAATCGGGGATCGTGTGAAAGGAATGTCGAGTCGGAACGCGTACTCATTCAGTTCCGATTTATGCAGATAGCTCCCACTACAAATCACTTCCACTGTATGCTGCAGACACACCGCTAAAATACTTCACAGCTAAATCACTCAGTGGGTGTAGGATTGCAGCAGGGACCTGAAATGAAGACATTTATTCCCTCGCTCGTTTCCCGGGAAAGATTGTTTCCGAGTATGTTTGTTTCATATGCTAATTCTCCCTGTGAGAACACAGTGAATGAGACGGCTCCTAAATGCTTATTTTCACCATTTAGCGTCCAACAGAAAAGCCCCATGGTGACACGGAAAGTTAGCCTGAAGTGACCCAGGCAGGTAGCCAAACAAGCGAGAGAAGAGTCTTTAAAAAGCATCGTGAGAACTTCCCAGAGCTCACAATAGTTTTTACCCCCTCAAAGACTTAAGCACGTTTCCACTCATTGGAGACCAGTTTGTTCCAAAGAAAGAGATTTTTGCAAAACTGATTCACTCCAATCCCTGCTAATGGCCGAATCTCACCAAAACATGTCACATTTCACCAAAATCCAAAAGAAAACCATAAGAAATGTATTTTGCATAAATAAAGCATATACCATTTTGCATTATGACATTATTTTCATGACCGTTAAGCATCGCCCCAAATTGACTTTTGACTTAAGCCACATACCATAATTTCACTTTGCATGACCTTTTTTTATAATTTTTTCTCTTTACTGAATGTCAACACAGTTATACTTTGCACACTACTAATAACATTATAAAAAATAAATTAATAATTAAAGCTCTACAGCATACTTACAGCACAATGAACTGGGCTGCTTTCACTGTTACTAATGCCTTTACTATGATATAAATCAATATGAAATTTTATTAACATCATTAATATTAATTTATCTTGGACCAAATGTAGATTTGTATTGATGTTACCCACAATATTTAAAAAAAAAAAAAAAAAATCGTATGTTTTCGTTTTTTGTTTTGTTTGTTTGCGTATGTTTTCGTTTTCGTTTTTTGTTTTGTTTTGTTTGCTTATATGTTTTAGTTTTAGTTTTTTGTTTTGTTTTGTTTGTTTGCGTATGTTTTCGTTTTTTGTTTTGTTTGTTTGCGTATGTTTTCGTTTTCGTTTTTTGTTTTGTTTTGTTTGCTTATATGTTTTAGTTTTAGTTTTTTGTTTTGTTTTGTTTGTTTGCGTATGTTTTCGTTTTTTGTTTTGTTTGTTTGCTTATGTTTTCGTTTTAGTTTAGTTTTGTTTGTTTGCTTGTTTTTGTTTTAGTTTTTTTGTTTTGTTTTGTTTGTTCGTTTGATTTGTTAGGTTTTTTGTTTGTTTTGTTTTTATTTTGTTTTGTTTTAGTCCTTCTTGAGCTTTACTTCCATTAGGCTAAACAGGTTTTAGTCATTTTTTGTTACCAGTAGCAACACTGAAACACACAGGACTTTCGCCAATATAAATTATAAAAGAGTACAAGATTGTCTAGAAAATATGTCAGAAAGCAGCAGTTGATGGTTAGTAACTTTTTAAGACGGGGCTTAGCAAAGGGTTCATTCTCATTACTGTAATGTGTCTGGATGATTTACTTGTTTTTTGTTACTTTTTGCAAAACACACTTCTTTTCTTCTGATTTTGAATTGAAATACCCTATAGATTTCACAGAGATCCATAGTATAGACATAAAACTAGTATAAATAAAGAAATGACTCATGAATGATGACTTCTCTACTCTTTTTCACTTTATAAAGATTATAAAGTTCAGTCAATGCGGTCTGGGGATTCTGGATGCAGGACACTGTGAGATCCCAAAACTCAATTGAACGCTCAGACTCTTTGTCTGGGTGAATGGCTGGACCATGAAGAATTGCAGATTTGTTTCTGAGGTGTAATTCTTGCGGGTCTCTCTCTCTCGCTCTGTGCTGTCGCTCCCACTCACACTGACCGATTTCAAAGAGGAACACCTCCTCCCCTCCCATTCGCTGTTCTGTTTCCACGTTTCCATAGCAACTGAGCTTCGCACTGTTTTCGCCCCTTTTTTGTTTTGCACAGGGAGGCATCTCATAATGGGGGTCTAAAGGGAACAGGAAGGGAACACTAGAGGATAAGGGGGAGGCTGCGGGCCGAAGCTGTGAAAAAGCAACAAAAACAGTTAGAAATGCATTGATAATGACATCACCAGCATTTCCCACAGTGGCCAGTGTCTTAATGGGAGCTGGAGCTTCCATTCATCGGCCCGGGGTTGGCTTTCCAAGAGCCTGGGGAGGCCAGCGCTCCCTTCATCTCAATGGGCTTTTTGTTGAGGAACAGAGGAGCTGTTTCTAGGCTTGCCGAAAAGCTCAGCTAATTCACTTTAGGGTTACCAGGAAGCCTGAGCCCCAAAGGTTGGCAACAATGGCAAACTTGATTGCCTCACTTCGATGGCCCAAGAACTCCCAGCTGGAGCACCAGAATTCAAATGGGAACTTGTTTTCTCTTTTCTGTATGTTTCTTTCTCTCGCCGCCCCGCCGCATTTATTTCTTCATCTCTTCATCTGATGGGATCCCATGGCTGCATGACCGACCCTGACCTATTTCGGGGAGGGACAGTGAGGAGACGCTCTCATTGTGCACAGCGGCTCTGCGTCTGATGTTAGAGCGCCACCAACAGGTTTTGGAGTGCAAGGTCTGAGAAAAATGCAGTCGTATTCAGGGCCGGATTAACAATAGGGCTAGGTGGGGCTGAAGCCCCAGGGCCCGAGCAACGAGGGGGCCCGTGATTGGCTGTGGAGTAGATTGACTGAAGCGCCAATCGCCAAAGCCCCACCACGCCCCGCACTTATTAGCGCTATTACTTAGTGGAGCTTTGCCGTAAATTCCATGTATTACCATTAGATATTGAAACGTCACGTTTGAATTTGGTTTACCAATCAAATGCATTTATTCTGTATTTGACTTTTGAACGAACTGTACGCGTATCTATCAGGTGACCGCCGAGCCTGATGTCCGCAATCACCTCCACTCTTCACTTCGTTCTGGCACAATCTGGAAATGGTCACGCAAAGAGCAATCTTCGATAAGGTAAAATGTTAACTATTGTAAAAAAAAAAATGTGAGAGAGGGGCTCAAAAAAAAGAAAAACGTAAAAGATAAACAGCAGATAAACCATAGTCAGTAAAATCCCCAGCTATCAGGTTATTTTACTAAAGATGATGATGGAGTAGTGAAACAGCAAGTGGACCGGGCACATGGAGCAGATAAAAACAGCGCCATCGTCCACACAGATTTTAGGTTAGTTTGATTATTAACTTGATGGATGTATTTGGCTTTTTGTGTTTGAACAAACTCTATATATTCGCTTAAGGGTTGGGAAATAACCCGGTAGAAAAATATCAATCGTTTTGCGCGTCATGATGTAAGCTTCAGTGGCGGCTCGTGGGTTTTAAAATAGAGGAGGCACACTAATTGTATTGGTCTGGGATCCCTGCCAATTATTATTATTATTATTATTATTTGCTTAACCACTTTAAAATGGCTTTTTGTTTGCTTTTAGTCAGAAAACGTAAAGAAAACGACATACATAGAGCAAGATAATATAATTTCACTTACCTGGCCTATCACTTGAAGCAAACATCCATCCCTTTTTAAAAGTCTGTGTTAAAAGAGAGCTGCCTGTTGTGCCATTTAATATTCATGGACATTAAGCAGCGGGGCAGAATTCTTGTTGGTAAATGCACACGTTAAGACGGTTTCAGCATGATTCGCGCGGCGTGCACTTGCTCGTACAGCGCCTGAGTAAACTTGAGTTCTTTTTCGCGCCTTGTGCTTAAACGTTCAAATACACATAGTTATGTGTCAAAATGCCAGTCTTTGCGAGTATCCTCGTCAACACAGTCAGTTTTGTCTTACATGAACGTTAAGAGTTTAAGACAAAGCATGTGTAGTAGTAGGCTATATGAGATCCTGGCTTTTTTTTTTTTGGTTACCAGTATTGTTCCAAATATATTATTTTGCGTTCAACAGCAGAGGGAAACTCATACAGGTTTAGAACAACAACAGAATTTTCATTTTTGGGTGAACTATTCCTCTAAAGCAGCCAGCTGCTGTTGCCATTTGTGTCAATAATGTAAATCAAACATTAGAAAGAAAATCACTCACTGTCCTTGACTGAATCACTTTTGTAAAATAAGTAAGAATTAATGTATATTGAATTTATACAGTGAAGACTATTCAGTCTATTTGTACATTTACTTTATACAATATAATATTTCTTATAAAAAAAATTTAGTTTTTCAAGTAGGTTGTTTTCGTATGTATCTTTGTGCTATTATAATTTGTGACTGTTTACTTGTTTAGTAAGCTTGGTTTTACTTGAGCTAGTATTTAATTTTTTGTGATATTGAAACAAGAGTTATGAAATTTCAGTGCATCAAAAAATTTTGATAGCATAAAAAATCCTATTTATCATATATATATACGTGTTTACACCTACACTGTAAAAATTAAAGATTATTGAGTATGTTATACAAGATGTTATTCAGTCTTCCTACTTCAAAATTTCATGTTTAATTTAATGTGTTGCTTGCCATTTCTTGGTAATTACTCTAATTGTGTTACATGTGTAAAAAAATATATATTATTAACAATAACTGCATGTTTTATTGCAAGTATTAGTAATGTTGTTTTTTTGGGGCCAATAATAATAAAGATATAACATTAGAAATATATTCATTATTATTATCAATAATCATAATAAATATATTTATTTATTTAAAAATGAGAGCATGCATTACTCAAATGTTCTCAATTACAGCAGAATTATATGGAAAATCAATCTGTAAACAACCTCTCACTGATCAAAGAAATATAAAACGTCAGATGTTTAACAATTAAGTCTTAAAATTTTGAGTTATATCAGCATAATCTTAATTAAAATGCTAAAAAAACACAGTTAAATTGGGATTATTTTTGTATTTATTACAACAGAAGTAAATATCATCTTCAAATTTGGACTTGGACGAATTTGTGGTCAAAAAGGTTGAGAACCTCTGCTCTACACTTAACATTTAGCTTAACTTAAAAGCGAAGAAACAACATCTAACTGAACAAAGCACAAAACATCAGATGTATTCAAAATGTACGGAAAAGTGTTTAATACAGGGGTGTTATTCAAACCTGTTTCTGGAGAGCCATGAGTTCAGCTACACACTTGCCTGGAAGTTTCCGAACGAGTCTGAAGAGCTCGATTAGCTGCTTCAGGTGTGTTTAATTATGGATTGGGACACCCTGGTTTAGCACAGTTTGAGCAATGATATGTTTCTTCCTGTGTGGATGTCACATGGCATAATTTTGAGAGTAAAATGTAGGTCTTTGACAATGTTTACCACGAAACAGTCACACATGAATACTTATGTTTCTGCCACATCATCAAGAACACACATTCACTAGTGACTAACCTGAGCTGTGGCATCTACAGCAGCTGACAGGGTCAAATAGCCTATTGGAGAAAGATGTTTTGTCCTGATAATGTCTCAGCACACATACTGTAGAACAGATGCTATGCTGTTATTGCTGAATCTGTTAATAACACATCAAATCTGGCAAACTGTTTTGTCTTTCTATTCAGGCATTTAATGTGGAGGTCAGAGGTGTATAGTCACAAAGTTCAAATTCAAGTTATTGGGGGGGGGAAATTCTCGAGTGTAAATATTTTGATTTTTTTATACTTTAAAATTTTCTTAAAGTAAAAAAAAAAAATCAAAAGACAAAAAATAACAGCAAGAAAAGTTTTGTGGAATTGATCAAAATGAATCTTTTGATCAGTTCGGTTCGATTTAATCTATCAAGATTGTTGACTGAACTAATCATTTTGCGAAGCTGTATGCTGCTAGGTATGGAAAGCCGTTTTAACATTTAATCTATAAGCCAATCTAGTATCTATTTTCATTCTACTAGTACTTATTTGTTATATACTAGTATCTTTTCCATTAAGTACTAGTACTTTTTCATTAGCTATAATTCTTATTCTTTAGGCACTAGTGCTTATTCTTTAGGTATTACTACATTTTTAAAAGATACTTGTACTTATACATTAAATATTAGATCTTATTTATTAGATACTAGTACTTATTCATGAGATACTAGTGCCTATTAAATATATATTAGATACTAGTACTCATTCATTAGATACTAGTGCCTATTAAATACGTATTAGATACCAGTACTCATTCATTAGATACTAGTGCCTATTAAATACATATTAGATACCAGTACTCATTCATTAGATACTAGTGCCTATTAAATACATATTAGATACTAGAACTCATTCATTAGATACTAGTGCCTATTAAATAGACACTAGTATTTATTCATTAGATACTAGTTCTTATTATTAGATACTAGTACTTATTCATTAGGTACTCAAACCTATTAAATAGATACTAGACTTATTTGAAATGTTACTAGTAAGATTCTTTGTTTTACTAGTAAAATATTTAATTGAACTCTGTGGTCATTCGACTAGTCATAACATAAGACGCGTAAAAAAGCAAATCTGAGTAAGATAAGAATAGTTACTAATAATTGCAAAAGATAATAGTTTCTAATAAATAAGTTCTAGTATGAATAACTACTCATACTAGATATTAGAATATTTTCCAAAATGCTTACTCACAGTTTTTGAAACTATGGCTCAGTTTCTCAAAACTCTACACACAACGCCACAAAACACACACACAACATGCAAAACCTCACACACATCTTGCAAAAGCCAAAACGTCCTTGTAAAACTATTTTAACTTTTCTAAAAATGTTATTCTACACACAAACATAAAATTATTAACCACATAAACGCCAAACTACACACAGATGTGAAAAATGTAAAGCACTACTCTTGTGTGTCTTTTGCTTGTTCAGAGCGCAGTGGAGCACAAGAGTTTGTCATATAGCACTCGCACATACTGTACATGCATACAGTGGGTACGGAAAGTATTCAGACCCCCTTAAATTTTTCACTCTTTGTTATATTGCAGCCATTTGCTAAAATCATTTAAGTTAATTTTTTTTTCCTCATTAATGTACACACAGCACCCCATATTGACAGAAAAACACAGAATTGTTGACATTTTTGCAGATTTATTAAAAAAGAAAAACTGAAATATCACATGGTCCTAAGTATTCAGACCCTTTGCTCAGTATTTAGTAGAAGCACCCTTTTGATCGAATACAGCCATGAGTCTTTTTGGGAAAGACCCAACAAGTGGACAGCCCCTGAGTTAAATATATGAGTGTCACAGCAAAGGGTCTGAATACTTAGGACCATGTGATATTTCAGTTTTTCTTTTTTAATAAATCTGCAAAAATGTCAACAATTCTGTGTTTTTCTGTCAATATGGGGTGCTGTGTGTACATTAATGAGGGAAAAAAATTAACTTAAATGATTTTAGCAAATGGCTGCAATATAACAAAGAGTGAAAAATTTAAGGGGGTCTGAATACTTTCCGTACCCACTGTATGTACATATACACTGTATATACAGTATGACTGATGCATTTTAGACAGTTATGCAACTGAACTGAATCAATACTGAACGGACTTGAGCTGTAGAATGACTATTGACTTGTTAGAGCTGCATTACAGCAGAATGTGAATTTGATACTATTGCGAAGTTGCTGTGAAACAATATTGTATTAAGCACTTTAGAAATAAAGTTAACTTTCTGACTTGGCTTCTATGAATGTTTAGGATAGATAGATAGATAGATAGATAGATAGATAGATAGATAGATAGATAGATAGATAGATAGATAGATAGATAGATAGATTGATTGATTGATTATTGGTGCAGCCGAAATTTTATGTGCTAATTCTAGAATCATAGGCCTATCTTATCTGTTTAGTAACCATGGTAATTTTAGTTAGATGAAGTTGTTGAAAAAACAGCATATGCTGGTTAGGTATGTTTTGACGCTGGGATGCTGGTTTATATTAATTCATTGGTAAATGGTCCTTTAGGTCTAACATCGTATTTTTTTTGTTTGTTTTTCATTCTCCAAAAGTAGCTAATGAGTTATTTCCGGCTATGCCTTTTTCAACAGTTCCGTGCATTACTCAGTAGAAGCAAAAACAACAAAAAAAAGGCTTAATTGTAAATAGGAAGATATATAGCTCTCTATTTTTCTTTCAGAATCAACAATTGGCCAATAAAAAAATTAAATGCTAGATTTTTTTTTTTTACAAAAAATTGATAAAAACCCTCAAATCAGGCAAAGGTCAGATATAAAATGTTAAGCTTAAAAACATATATAATAATTGGCCTAGTTATTTTAGCAGTTATGTGTTGTTTTGTAGGAACACAAAGCCTTACTGTGTTTGCTGAAGTGTTTGTGTTACCTTTCCATAAATTGTCTTTTGCTGACATCTTTTGGCCGATGACAGAACTACAGGTGACAGCTACAGGTGGCATTTTCAGCAAGGACTTCTTTAACAGGTAGTCAATTAATAGGGCAATAAGTTGGAGATAAAATATAAAATGCAATTAAATTGTAATATAATGAATTATTATTATTAGTTATCTATCTCTCAGTAAATTAGACTTAATTGTAAATTGATTATCTGTCACAACTGGACTGGTGTCTTATATCAGGGCTTTTTCACTTAAATGGCTGTAATTGAAATTACTGAACCATGCTAATACTATAAAGCTTAAGCAAATAGACTCAGATAGACCACTGATTCATGAACCAATTATTTATTACAAAAATGCAAGACAGAACTCTTAAACTGTTATCTAATGGCAAACACAATACAAAAACATACATCTTTATATAAGATGTAGGTCTGCTGCATTGAGAGATGAAATAGCTACAGCAATTGAAAAAGAAAAATGTCAAATTTAAACATGAGAAGTGTGGACAGGAGAGCGATAAACCTTTTATTATTGGAAAGAATTAAAAACAATGGCCATAAAAGGTCCATACGACTGGGGGATATGACTTATGCTTTAACAATGGGAATATTTAAAAACAACCAGGGACTCAAAAAACTATAGAGAGTACCAATTCTTGTGCATCATTCTGGTTGTCTTCTGTGCTTCATACGAGCATCCCAACACTCCTCAACATCTCATTTTCTAACACCATAAATAGGTTAGCAATTGCTATTCAATTTCCATTCTGATAGCAAATGGTGAGCTAAAGTCCAGATGCATATGAACATCAAACATAAGGCTGATTAAACACCTTCGATGAGCTGAACTGCAGGTCTTCCGTGTTGCATTGAAGAGCTTTGGTCTTACACAAAGTAGCTGAGGGCACTTGATCAACTTTTCAAAATGCGTGGAAGATATTTTTTCCGTGCCTCATTCATTTGAGGTTTTAACCGGGAGATCCAAAGTCGCGTTCCAATTTCCTAAAATATGTAGTGCTTCGGTCTATAAATACAATAGTGCAATGCTTGTTAAAATATGAAATCCCTTGGCTATTCCTTAACTTATGCAGATACAGAAAAATAAATCAGATAGAACTTATTTTTGCAAGTGCAACTTTTTACACATATACAGCAGAAGTAAAAAGCACACATTTTGCAGGTATATTCTTTTCTCATATTCATTCAAGTGCACACACGCAAATTTATATGAACAATATTTTAAGTGCAGCTGTACATGTCCGTGTCCAATAAGCATCTTTCTTTTCTTTTCTTTTTTTATGAACACCCTCCATGGACACAATGGATTTCATATTTTGACAAAAGAACATCAAAGAGGAAATAAGTACCAAAGACAACATGGTGAGGAAACTAGTCAAATGCAGAACAATCAAAACACCCCAAAACACTGGTTAGTCCGGAGTACAGCTCCTCCATTTGCACTCGTCCAGCGGTTTATACTGGAACTGTATACAGTTTTTTTTATATATATACCATAAAACCAAACAGCAAAACCTGTTTTTGTGTCTCCAGACTTCAGAAGAGAAAAGCCTTGAACTTGTTGGTCTAAGAAATTAAGTCACTAAATATAATTACAGGAGAAATAACTGATTCAAACCGCACACTTAATAGAACAACGTTCAAGTAAATTGCATATAAATTTACTTCTTGCATACAAAACTCTGGTTTCCTACGAACAAACTTGAATTTAATATTACCTTCTCCCCTCACCCCAATAAGTACTTTCTTTTGGCTTCACAGATTCAGTGCAAGCACAACAAAAAATAAAAATAAAAATAAATAACACCTGCATTGCCAATGCCATCCGCTTTTCTCTGTTGATTTTCTTGTTAATACCTAAAATTTCAGAGACATAAATTACACAATTTGGCTGGCAAATAAACCGAATGAACAAAACACAAGGGAATGTCAACCAAGAAAACAAAAACACTTTTTATATCTACTATATCCCCTGAAAGGGGTTATAATAATTACAATAGTATTCAATTGAAACCACACAGCCAGTGATGCCACACCCAAATTGCGATTTCACAAAATAAGAATGAGGGGTAAACAAAAACAAACCAAAAAAAGAAAAGAAAAGCCTCGACAGTTCCAGAGCCTCGGTCTTTCTCACTCGGACTCGTATTCCAGCGGGGCCACCTCATCGATGACCAGTTCCTCTTCGCACATAACATCTTCCTGTTTCGAAGACAGGCTCATCGCCGCGTGGACCTTCTTATGGCGCGAGAAGCTGGAGGAGTGAACGAAAGTTTTCCCACACTGTGGGCACTTGTAGAGTTTTCCCTTAGCGTGCGTTTGCTGGTGCTGCTTGAGGTTGGAGAGCCGCATGAAGGTCTTCCTGCAGACGTTGCAGGCGTAGCACATGTTGCTGGCGTGCGTGTGCTCATGCCGTGAGAGGCTGGCGGTGTGGCTGAAGCGTTTGTCGCAAATCCGGCAGGGGTACGGCCGCTCCTCGTTGGGCAGGAACAACCTCTTCTTGCCCCCTTTACCGTGCTTGTTCTTCTTGCACAGGGTGTAGTAGTTGGGCTTGTCGCGGGAGCAGAGCTTCAAGCGGATCTTGAGGTCCGAGGACTTGTCGAGGGAGTCTTTGCCGTGTGTGTACGAGTTGAGCAGCTGTCTCACATGAGCCACCTGGTGCTTGGAGAGTCCCGCGGAGTGGCTAAAGACTCTGTCGCATTGCGCGCACTGGTACTGCTTCTCCACCGTTCTTTTACTCGTGCCGTGGCCGGATGGGAAACTGTGCTGGGTTACGATGGGAGCTGGGGTTGGAGTCGGGTATAACGGTCTGACGTCCTTATCCAGGCCTTTTTTGTGGATCAACCGATGCCGTGACAGACTCGAGCTGTGATTGAACGATTTCCCGCATGTGTCGCATGTGTGCAGTCTCTTGGTTTTGTGGCATTTCTTGTGTATCGCCAAAAGCCGCTTGCCGTTGCACCGCACCCCGCATAGATTGCACTGGAGAGACTTTTTGTTGTCGCACAACTTGCTGAAATCTTTAGAGGACGATCCATCCGAGTGCACATGCAGATGGCGAGCAAGACTGGAGGAATGGCTGTAGCTCTTGCCACAGAAGCGGCAGTTATACGTTCTAGCATGAGACACCTCCTTCTCCCAGCAGACATCCGAAACGTCCACTTCTTCGCAAAACTGGCTATTCCCCGCTTCTGTGTTGTTCTCGTTGAAGTCTGACTCGCTGCCCACCTCCTCCTCATGCGTCGCAATCCAATCTGGATCTGCCTCGTCACATTCTGGGTACACCGCTTCGTAAGGGACAAAGAACGTCTCGTCCGGTTCCACTTTGACTATCTGATCGGAGGTGAAGCAGGCAGCCTCGTCCAAATCCTTTTTCACACAGGCTATAGTGAATTTCGAGCCCACCTCGGCCCACTTGACCACATATTCGATGGGCTGGGTGTCAAGTTCCACCGTGATGAAGTCTGCTCCTAAAGCGTCCTGCTCGGAGCAGGTCAGCACTGTTTCTGTCTCTTCCATTAGGGCTGATCTTCACGGCCCTTCTGTTGTTTTCTCACTGGGGAGCTGCGACTATTCCAGGCTTAATTTACACCTCGGCAAATCCTAGTAGGAAAAAAAATAAATAAATAATCTTGAGTTTGATTAAACAGTACCACGAATAATAACATACATCTGCCAATATTCGGCTGTTTTTTTAGGTTATTGTCTGATAATTAGTCTGCTCCACAGATTAATAGAAATGTATCCACCCCTTGTGTCAAGACTTGTAAATGTGTTGTTGTTGTTTTTTTTTAAATCTATATCGGTTAATAAAAGTTTTTTATTTTGAGTAAAATATTTTTGTTTTTTAAGGTCATGGGATAATATTACTACATGCATATGCTTGACAGCATTGCATTAATCTTAGGCCATTGAAAACACAATTTATGCTGGAGACTCATGATCTATACCAGTGGTTCCCAACCCTGGTCCTGGAGGCACCCCAACACTGCACATTTTGCATGTCTCCTTTCTCTGACACACCAGTTTCAGGTCTTGGAGGCTCTACTAATGAGCTGATGACCTGAATCAGGTGTGTTTGATTAAGGAGACGTGCAAAACGTGCAGTGTTGGGGTGCCTCAAGGACCAGGGTTGGGAACCACTGCTTTAAATGTCAGCATGAGCCCTCAGGGTGTTCTCCAAATATCAAAATGATTCCTTTAAGCGTTTTTAAATATCAGAACGATTCTACGGAATGTTCTCTAATGACGGAATGATTCTTCGGAACGTTATTTTAAATGTCAGAGTGATTCTTTAAACCAGTGGTTCCCAGCCCAGTTCCTGGAGGCACACCAACACTGCACATTTTGCATGTCTCCTTTCTCTGACGCACCAGTTTCAGGTCTTGGAGGCTCTACTGATGCTCAGCTGATGACCTGAATCAAGTGTGTTTGATTAAGGAGACATGCAAAACGTGCAGTGTTGGGGTGCCTCAAGGACCAGGGTTGGGAACCACTGATCTATATGATGCAAGATATTTTTTTTTCCTTGGCTTGGTTTTTTTTTTTTTTTTTTGGTTTTTAGGCTTATATGCATGACTACAGCATAATGAACCCTGAATATATCTACACCATTAACAACCATCAAGCAGACTTTTCCACGATTGACATTTATGAGATCCAAACAAGAACGTTCTTACATTTAGAAAAGGTTCTACACCGACATTTAGGTACAGCATGTTCTGAAGAATCATTCTGCCACACTCTATTACAGTGTTTCCCAACCCTGGTCCTTGAGGCACCCCAACATTGCACGTTTTGCATGTCTCTTTAATCAAACACACCTGATTCAGGTCATCAGCTCATTAATAGAGCCTCCAAGACCTGAAACTGGTGTGTCAGAGAAAGGAGACATGCAAAATGTGCAGTGTTGGGGTGCCTCCAGGACCAGGGTTGGGAACCACTGGTTTCAAGACTCACTCTGACATTTAAAATAACGTTCTGAAGAATCATTCCGTCATTAGAGAACATTCCGTAGAATCGTTCTGATATTTAAAACCGCTTAAAGGAATCATTTTGATATTTGGAGAACACCCTGAGGGCTCATGCTGACATTTAAAGCAGTGGTTCCCAACCCTGGTCCTTGAGGCACCCCAACACTGCATGTTTTGCACGTCTCCTTAATCAAACACACCTGATTCAGGTCATCAGCTCATTAGTAGAGCCTCCAAGACCTGAAACTGGTGTGTCAGAGAAAGGAGACATGCAAAATGTGCAGTGTTGGGGTGCCTCCAGGACCAGGGTTGGGAACCACTGGTTTCAAGACTCACTCTGACATTTAAAATAACGTTCTGAAGAATCATTCCGTCATTAGAGAACATTCCGTAGAATCGTTCTGATATTTAAAACCGCTTAAAGGAATCATTTTGATATTTGGAGAACACCCTGAGGGCTCATGCTGACATTTATACAGATTACATTTGTTTGTCCGATCTTTGTTGGCTAACACTAGTGCGCAAAGCTATTCCTACAAGTTAGGCATATCTTTAAATGTTTAACTGAGTACAAAGGTGCACGAACCTCACCTAGACATGGATAAGGAGCCATCAGGACCCTCTAGCCCAGGCTCAAGAAGTGCAGGAGGCTTCGGTGTGTTTGGATCTGCTGGCCCTCAGTATTCAAAGACTGAGCTCGCTGGAGTGCCATGTAAGTCCATATACTATATAACCAGTGTTGGGGAAAGTTACTTTTAAAAGTAATGCGTTACTTTACTAGTTACTTGAAAAAAGTAATCTGATTACGTAACTCGCGTTACTTGTAATGCGCTGTATATTACTAATGTGCATATGATTCAGTCGCTTACTAAAGCTGTTTTTCTTAACAGTGACAGGCATGAGTCCTCTCTCTCCATACCTTAATGTGGACCCCAGGTATCTCATACAGGTGAGATCTGTGGTTTTAGATGCCCCATAGCTACCTTGATTTGTTTGTAATATATGAGATTTAATGGATGTCTGTCATGATCACGTGCTCACAGAATACAGATGAGTTTATTTTACCCACTGGAGCAAACAAAACGAGAGGACGCTTTGAACTGGCCTTTTTTACTATTGGCGGATGTTGTATCACAGGTATCTTATCTCTTCTTCCTCACACATAGCTTCTCCTGCGTCATACAGTCTCAGTGTTTGCTTTTAAATGAATGTGTTTGTAATTCATATGAATGATGTTTTTGCAATTCACATTTTCTAAAATATTACAACTCATACAGGTGCTGTTTTTGGGGCTGTAAATGGACTTAGAATGGGCTTGTCTGAAACCAGAAACATGGCTTGGTCCAAACCTCGCAATGTACAGTGAGTACTGTAGATGTAGTTATGAAAGCAGTTTGTTATGATAAACTATCTGCATATGGACTGGCACATAAGACATAAAATCATGCTTTAGTAAGTCATAGTTATTTGTGTCATGTATCTCATAATTATGATGAAAAGTCACAATTTCAACTTTTTATTTCACGATTATGACTTAGTATCTCATAATGTTGATTTTTAAGATATAATAATAAGAGAAAATTTAAAAAATGATGAGATATAAAGTCATTTTTTCATTTGTTTTTTAACAAAGAGAAACCCTCACTAAACAGGAAATGCCCACTTTTACAGGAATGTCCTGAAATTATGAGATGAAGCCATTATGACATAAAAAGTTAAATTTCATAATTTCTCTCAATTTCAGCTTTTTGTCATAATTTTGCCGTTTTTTTTTCTCTTTATCTCATAATTTTGAATTTTTCTCAGTTTAGTATCTCATAACTCCAACATTTGGCATTCTGACTGTCATAATTATGATTTACTAAAGCATGTTTTTCCATCTCTTGCGGAAATGGGCTTCCACAGTATCTCTTTAATGACATTTCACAGATAGGTTAAACAGGAATTTCCGCTGCATTGATGGTTTGTATTACTTCATTCTTTCACATCTTTCTACACTTGCATGCACTCGTAACTCATAAACAGTTAACCAGCAGAGAGCAGTGTTCACCACAGTGTGCACCATACCTCTCATAGGAACAGAAACAGCAGAAGTGAATTTCCTGGTAAAGGTGGGGTCAGGTAACATACAGTAGGGTTATTCCGTGATGTCAGTGGAGCACGAGTCATGAATAGGCAGATAAACCAAACTGAGCATTACAGTCTCATGTTTCCTTTGGTTTGTGGTGATGCATCACATTCCACTAAAACCAGAGTCATGTGCATCTTTCCTTTGAATTTAAATTGGGTTGCGGACAGTTGGGTGGTTTCATACTGGTTGTGACGTCACAAATTGGAGAAGAAAACAGAAAACAGAACAAGAGAAAAAAAGCTATTGTTTCAGTGAATGCCAAATCCCACCTTTGGAACCTTTAACCCAGGGGTGCCCAAACTCGGTCCTGGAGGGCCGGTGTCCTGCAGAGTTTAGCTCCAACCCTAATCAAACACACCTGAAGCAGCTAATCAAGGTCTTACTAGGCATACTAGAAACTTCCAGGCAGGTGTGTTGAGGCAAGCTGGAGCTAAACTCTGCAGGACACCGGCCCTCCAGGACCGAGTTTGGGCACCCCTGCTCTAACCCTCAATCTGCCAGTATATATAAGAGAAATGGAAAGAACAAGAAATTATATGAAATCAATCCTGTTGGGAAAAAGATGCGTGTACCCTTTTAAATCCAGACATGACCAAATTGTTTACAAGGTGTTGTATAGGCCAAAAATTTGTATTGTAGTACTAACATATTTATAAAACAAATGTTAGGACAGTTTTTATTGTCGTGAGACAATGATTTCAGGGCAAACTTAGATGCTTTATTTTGTACGATTTACCCAGGAAAAATATATTAAATCAAAACTACATTTAAATAATCTTTTACACAGAGTTGTATATACAAATGTGTTAAAAAAATGTATTTTTAACATCATAATAATGAGGTGAAAGGTCAAAAGTATGAGGTACAAAGTCAAAATTGTGAGATGAAGTCAAAGTTGGCCAAAAGTAAAAAAAAATTGTCTCAATTTAAAGTAGAATTTTATAATATGCTTTATATTTATTATAATGCTTGTTGAATGTTAAACTTGTATCTACAATGTAATAGACTGTGAAGTGAAGCTGATATGGCAATATTTTTACCCATATATATATATATATATATGCAATTTCTTTTTTACAGTTTAAAAAGAGTGTGGCCACTAAACATACTATTCTTCAGTTAAAAAAACTGCAAGCTGATTTCAAGACTTGTGATTAAGACACAAATTTGATCCTGATATTACAACACTTGGTTCCTCTTCTGACAATGTTTGTGTTTTTGCAGCTGTTACAGACGTGAATAAAGGATTTGAGCAACATCTTTCATCAAGATTCAGTTTGATTACTTAAAAGTTTTTTTCCCTTTAATATTAATAAATCCACAAAAAAAAGCAATACACTGCTAGACATTGACAATTTCAATCAAAAACACTCTATTTTGTAAATTTTTTCCCCATTTAATTTCTATTTTTAATGGGTTTTCTTTTTTTCGTGTTTTTTTTTTTTTTGTTATCAGTAAAGATAAGTTGTGACAGCTGTTTTAAATCAATAGCTCAAATACATCTGTGTGTACACACCTGTGTGGCCCAAAGCGTCATGTGGTCAAGGCTGCATTAAAGCGTGTTCAGAAGCAGTTCTTTACAAGTTATACAAGTAGAGTGGGCCAAAGTCTGCCGCTCTACTGCTGTTTCGTGCAAGACAACACCGCCGATTTATAGGATGTTTGGGTGAAAAAGTGTTATGATCACCCTGTCAAAATGTATTTCCTTAAAGACTGGTTATTGAATGAGTCAGCCTTGAAAGTCCAGGTGCTGATTCATGTGTAATGAAGCAAAAATATGCATGTGTTTATTAGCCTTTCTGTTAATAGACTTATGTGATTTTATGGAGCCGGAAAAGACCTACTTGTGTATTTTAATTGTGTTGTTCTTAATTTCTGTATATAGCTTGATGTTTTAGAACAGAAGTCTTTAGTGATTTAGGTCAATTGTGACTTGGTTTTAAACTCTTAATCTCCATTTTTCTTTCCCATTCAGGATCCTGAATATGGTGACCCGCCAAGGTGCCACATGGGCAAATACATTGGGTTCATTAGGTGAGGGGCCCAAACTCAGACTCCTTCCCCCTCAAAATGAATCTCATCCATCTTTGTAGTCAGGTCAATGCTCATTTGAAACAGAAGGGTATTTTTCATTTAGAAGTCGTATAATAATGCAGACATCTAATCTCTGTGTTGAATGTGTGTATTGATTTATGACTGTATGTGTTCAGCTCTGCTGTACAGTGCGTTTGGGGTGATCATAGAGAAAGCCAGAGGGGCAGAGGACGACCTCAACACGATTGCTGCAGGAACCCTGACTGGTGTCCTCTACAAATCTCCAGGTGGATCATATGTTTATCACATTATGTTATCTTTAAGAAGCAAGGTTTGTCAGCAGACTGAAGGGGAAGATCCAGCAATGTTATGTACTTCCTTTTCTGTGGAAGACTTATTAGAGGAGACAACGGTATCAGGGTAAATGTCTTTCACTAGGACGCCACAAAATCATTTCCCATCATTCTTCGCTGCAGAGTTCTTAGAAGGGAAGTTCCTGGACATTGCGATGATTCAGCACATTGCCTACTCTGCTGAAAAGTATTTGGCTGGGTTAAGCGTCAGATAAGAGTTTTGCCATCAATGCAGTTTGTGTTCGGTCGGTGTGTCCCAAGCCATTCAGACGGTCACAAGATCAATCATAACTTCAGTTATCTCATGTTTCATAGTCGTGTGTCACACAGGCTAGTGAATATTCAAACATATTTACAAGCTCACAGGAAATGTGCATTGATCATAATGGTGCTGTAAAATCAATTACAGCATGTTGTACTGGCATTTTTCTGTTGCTTTGTTCTGCGTGTTTGGGGCATTTCTGTTTAATATTAACAGAAAACAGCCTTGTAGATGTCTGCAAGGAAGAGTCCAGGTCCAGAGAGACAGTGCATTGTTATTTTGAAGCATTCCAGTGGACTCTGTGTGATGGGTGGGCTCTCACTGACTCACATTCACTAGCTCATATCAAGCCTGAACTCATGGTGGGTGTGGAGTCCTCACGATTCTCAAAGCTCTATCGCTCTTCTCCATGTTGCGGGTCAGGCTGAAGTTAAGCTCCTCTCTATCTGTTTTACGCCACTGACAACTGTGAGACTGTCACTGGAGGTCAATGACTAGATCAAAACTGTTATCCTAGTTTAAGTTATACTATGAGAATTACGCCTTGGATGGAATAAATGAGTCTTTAAAGTCCCCATGAAAGTTTTTTAGGTGTTAGTATCAATATGTTAGTCTTAAGGTTATCTATAAGGCAGTGTGCTCCAAAACAGTGACAAAATTCGCATTTAGAAGATATAAGCATTCAAAGCTTGCAGTTCGTCACTTCCGCCAAAACGGCTCAACGATTTTTTTTGACGTCACATCGTGCTTCAGCTTCTCATCAAACTTTGTCCAATCAAATGCTCTCTAGAATCCGAAGCGCCCGCCCCCTATACACTATAAAATAGATGCTGAAATCGGTCACTTGTCCACAGAATTAATATTTTCTGTACAGTGAATGGCACGTAGTGCACTATATAGGGGACAGGGAATGATTCAAACAGTGTAAATATGCTTTCCATTGAGGAAAAAAAGAAGTCTGGTTTCGTGCTGTGTCACGCTAACCACCGCACATTAAAAGTTATTTTGCTACAAAAACCCCTTTTTGGAACCTTTATTTTTAAAGCAGAACTATGTAACTTTTTCTGTGTTCAAAATTTGCTAAATGTATATAATGAGCGAGTACATCATGAATTCATCTTCCAAACCGCGTTTTTGTCTTATTCCGAATCACTACGCTACACTTATAATAAGTACTTATATTTGGACTATTGTAGCCTGGTCGGGTCGTCGCCGCTGCGGAGTAACACATACCTGCGTGAATCACCATAGACATAAACTTAGAGAAGTAGCTCCGGTTGGGAATATTCTTCAGCGGAATGTGTGCAGTTCTGTTTATTAACCGCTAGAGCGCCAAAAGTTACATAGTGCTGCTTTAAAGGGTTCATATGATGGCCATTTTCCACAAGTTGATATTATTCTTTAGGGTCTTAATTAAAAGTCTGTAACATAGTTTGGTTAAAATTTCTCAATGGTAGTGTAAAAACACCTTTTTTTTTTACCCTGTCAAAAACAGCTCTTTTCAGATCAAGCCGTTTTTGTTACATTTCCCTTGAAATGTTAATGAGCTCTGCTGACCCCGGGCCTTAATGCTGTAAGGTTTGGATTCTCATAAGTGAGGAGACTTTCATAGGGAGCTACTTGGAAAAAAAAAAAAAAAGATGTTAAGCGTTATTACACAATTTGGTGAGAGTGATGAGTGCAACTTAAGGAAGAGAAGTTCATCTAGAGAGAAATTTAGAGGAACTGCCGATTCTTGTTTTCACTGGTTTCCTAAAGTTCTGTTTGTTTTGTTGCAGGAGGTTTGCGGGGCGCAGTGCGGGGCGGTTTGGTTGGGCTGACGCTTTCTGGACTCTATGCTTTCTACAATAACTGGGACCATCTGAAGGGAAGCTCTCCTACCCGCTACTGAAGCTTCTCTCAAGACACTCAACAACTGAATCCACAAATTGCCAATTTTTCAAAATACCAAACATGATTGTTTCTTTCTAAATTCAATGTCCATTAACTTTAAACGAACCGCACTTTGAGGCTTCAAATGCATGACAATCTCCTAAAAATATATCGTTTGATATATGAGCAATGTTTGAAACTATTAAAACTTATTTTAGACAAAAGTTGAGTTTAGTGTCCATTAACGTAACTGATAGATTATCAGATGTGTAATATAACCTATAATGGCTTTAGTACCAAATAGTGCAGCAAGTCGTTGCTTGTTTTCAGCAGGCATGCAAAACTGCAGTCTGTAATTGAGTTTAAAACGCATGTTTGAACGAAACAAAACGTCGCAGTAGAAACAGATAATGAGTGTTTACACAAATTCATTGCTATATCGTTTGGTAATTATGTATGAAATGATACTTGGGCACATTGCCAGCACTGTGTTAACGGACACCAGAATGTATGTGTAACTAGAAGTAAATGTTTATCAATTCTGTTAAAAGGTAAATAAATCTGTGCTATAAAAATGGGTTTCTTTTACATTTGTGTGTTCTGCTGAGATGTTGAAATGAGGTTTATATGACCTCGAATGACTCCATGACATTTTTTTTTTGTGTCTAGGTTCTTCTTTCTGTGAGAATAAACTGGTATTTTGTTTTGTTAGGAAACAGAAACTTGAAATCAGTGACTTTATGTACTTTTATTTATTCAGTTGACAAGGATCAAAGCATTAGAGATCATGTAAGCAGTATTTGCGATTAACCTACATGTGCAATACTGCAGTCCAACACTGGCACATGCTGACAGAAAAAAAGACAGATTTCTGCACTGTTAATATTTATGTACCAAGCCGTTGGGTCCATTACTAAGTGAAAGATTGGTACACGAGACGATGTTATGATGAAATTGAATTTTCTGTCTAAAGGAAGCGGTTTCATTTTTGAACCAGTTTCACGTGTAGCCTTTGCTCTGCGAGTGCAAAGTATAAATCTGGTCTTATATGTTGACACGGTGGTTCACAGCAGAGGCAGTGGTTACTATACGAGCAATTCAATTGAAAAAGAACTATAGTGATTCTATGCTAAACATTTACCAACACTCTGAGCCTAACACAAAGACCACTCAACAAACATCGGCTGCTGTAGCCCAAGACACAGCAGAAATGGTGAACTTTGGTGGATTGATTTCCACATACAGGAGGTGGACTGACAGCAAGCATTGCTACACATTCGATATCAGGCACGAGTTATCAGATTTCTTGAGGTTCCAATAACAAGAAGTTATGCTATGTTTACCTGGCGTTTTATATGCCACTAAAGTTTATAATATAATCATTGAAATAAAGTAAAATATATGGCAAAGGAAGCTCATTCCATACTTGAGAAAATAGTAAAATTCTATATAAATATATATTCACAGAACTGATGATGGAGGAAATCATTCTCTGCTTTAGAGCATGTTTTCCTCCATATGTGCAGGACTGAGTTTTGGAAGATGAATAAAAAATGCTGTAACTGTGCGTGATTAAAATTAATATAGATTTATGTTTTTATTTCAGTTTATTTTATTCCAACCCCCACTATGCCTCCATAGGGAAAAAAAAAAAATTTGTTTTGTATGCGCCAATCTGGTCCATTTCCTCATGATTTCTAAATCACATGACTGAAATTTAACTGCGTTTAAGCCAATAAAAGGGCAAAACGACAGTAATTCCCCTACATTAACACTTCCTCAAGTGATGGTGTACCAAAAGCCTTGCCTCCTGGACAGGACCTTTAGTCCAGATCACCCTTTCAATCAAGAAGATTACAGAGAGAATGAATCCCTAAAGAGCACTGAAGAAAAATATTGTGCAATAATAAGTGATTAAATAGCACTGGAGTCAATCTCCAAAAGCCAATGGCGTGTGAGTCCTGACGCGTCTGCCTTTGAATTGAAAGCGCTCAGATGCCAAGCAGTTTTTAAAACTCCTGCTGAGGTGAATAAGACGTCCCTCCTCCTAAACCGCTGAAGGACAGCCTGCAATGATCTGAGGTCTACAATAATAGAAACAGGGTCCTTATTCATTTAAAACAGAGAAACAGTATTATACTCTAATCCATGCAGCTGTTTTGAGAGATTATGGAGAAAGCCAATGACGTTTCTCAATAAAGCTTAAGTGAATGAGTGTAAATCCTATATACTTGTCTACAAACTATTTTTGAGACAATTTCTCAATCGTTAATACATCTGAGCTTGTTTAGCTGTGGTCTAGTAAGCCCTATTCCGCATCCAAATAGTAATTATTACCTGTGCTTGTGAGGTGTGACAAATTATGTCACATACACGGTTGTTTTCTTATGTTTATAACACAAACAAGAAAATAACATCTCATTGTGCACTAAATAAACTTAAAAGCACATTATGAAGCATGTCAGTGTTCACACCCACTAGAAAAGATTAAGGCTGTAAGAAAAGATAAATGATGTTTATAACTAAGTCACACTAAACCGTTAATAACACAAGCATGATTTAAGAGTTAAGTATAGAAATAAAAGATTAAAAATAGGCCAGTACTTCATATCTTTACTTTATGACAC